>NW_026453239.1:0-300000 GCF_025200985.1 Drosophila gunungcola
AATGATATTAAATGAAAAGATTATAATTTTTTTTGAATTTCAATATTAATTTTGTTTTACTTTTTCAATTTTTTAAAAACCTTTCTTTTTGGAAGAATTGTTTTAGATAGATTTTAAACAAAATTATTATTTTCAAAATGTCTTCAGTTGCTAGTTTTCCATGATCTTTGCTTTGGGGGAAATGATTTTTTTATTGCGAAATTGGGAACAATTACTTACTTATCCTATAACTTATCCAATGAATGGTTTTAGCTGTAATTAATATTATTAATATTAATTTTAATATTAATTTTAAACATTTTATTGACTATTTTATGATTTTTTATTTCTCAAAATCTTTTCTGGAAGTGTTTTGGTTTGATTTCGAAATTGGGAACAGGCCGGCGAGTGTATGTTTTCAGTGTGCGTGTGCCTTGGAAAAAATCATATTTGACTGTTGTCGTTGTCGTGGTGCCCCCCAATTCCCGGTCCCTGCCCCCCTCGCCCCCCTGCCTTGGCTGCCTCTAATTTGTGTTTTTTTTTTATTTTTTTAGTTGTGTCTAATGCTCTCCGAGGGCGTCGGCGTGTCCACGTCATAAGCGTCGCTGCTTTGGTGGGTTTGTTCCACTGTCAGCAGTCAGTTGTTGCTGTTGCGCGGGGTGTTGCTGTTGTGCCGCGTGTTGCTGTTGCTGCTGTTGCTGCTGCTGCTGCTCATGTTGCTGCTGCTGTCGTCGCTGTCGCCACATCGCAGCTATTCCCGCAGAGACCGCTCGGCTGCGCGAAGACATCTTCACTCGCTGAGTTGCCGCGCGTCGCGTTGGTTCGCCGTATCCGTATCCATATCCGTGACCGCTTCCGTCTACACATTGCAGTGGCAATGTCCAATCCAGATCCGGATCCCCCCTCCCCCCGGGGAGCAGGAGACACCACTCTGGCCGCCCTGGGTGCCCACATGGCGCCCTGTCGCAACACCACGCCGGAGCAGCTGGCGCAGCTGATAGACGCCCATTTGGGGGATCTGCGGCAGGAGCAGCCCAACTGGACCATCAGCTCCTCCAAGGTGGCTGGGCGCGGGGTGTTCGCCACCAGGGACATAGCCGCCGGCGAGCTGATCTTCCAGGAGCGGGCCCTGGTCACGGGGCCGACGGCCCGGAAGGGCCAGCTGAGCAGCTGCATCTGCTGCCACGAAACGCTGCCCCAGAAGGGCTTCCTGTGCCGCCACCGCTGCACCCTGCCCGTCTGTGAGTCCTGTGCGGACTCGGAGGAGCACCAGGCCGAGTGTGAGCACTTCCGCCGCTGGCAGCCCATGGACGCCGATGCGGAGGGGGAGCAGGAGCAGGTGAACCCCCTCTCGCTGCGCATCCTCACAGCGGTGCGCGTCTTCCACCTGGGCAAGGAGCAGCGGCACCTGGTAGACGCCATGCAGGCCAATGCCGAGCGGGCCTACAGGCGCGAGATCATCAAGGCGGCGCAGTGCTTCCGCAACTTCCCCACCACGGACCGCGTGTTCATGGACCAGCTGTTCCGCATTGTGGGCGTGCTGAACACGAACGCCTTCGAGGCACCCTGCCGCACCGGCGGCCATGAGACGCTGCTGCGCGGCCTGTTCCCGCTGACGGCGATCATGAACCACGAGTGCACCCCCAATGCCAGTCACTACTTCGAGAACGGACGACTGGCGGTGGTGCGGGCCGCCAGGGACATTCCCCGAGGCGGCGAGATCACCACCACCTACACCAAGATCCTCTGGGGCAATCTCACCCGGAACATCTTCCTTAAGATGACCAAGCACTTTGCCTGCGACTGCGCCCGCTGCCACGACAACACTGTGAGTAGGGCGGTAGCCGTTGGGATTACCGGAAATCGGAGACTGTCCACGGGGTTTTGTTGAAGGACCAATCAAACCAAAATTAGAATTTTAACTAATTGATCTCCAAAATATGCTTACAATTTAACCTCAACACTGATGTTTTCAGTCGAACCTTCAATAAGACCTTAAAAAATAATTCAAAGGTTTTTCACTTATTTTCATTAGTCTTCATAATGAAACTTTATTTTAGAATTTACTCAATAATTAGTTATCAAAATTCCCATAAAATACTCTTACAATTTTACCTCATTACTGATGTACATATTCAGTTGTACCTTAAATGACAATCCAAAGGTTTTAAAGTTATTTACTTTATTCTTCATAATGGAATATTTTTTTTTACTTATTGCTTATATCATTATCTTTGAACTTACGCAAAAACTAATTTTCAAAGTTATTTACATAAATTTACCTCGTTACTGATATTTAATGGAACCGTAAATTATAATCCAAAGGTTCTTAAATTATTTGCAATACTTTTCATAATGGAACCCTTATTTAAGAACTTATTCAATAATTAAGTTCTTCATAGATAATTTCAGTAATATCACTTATTTGACCTCGATTACCAACTTATCCTAGAATAAAGCTGTTTGCTGATGTATTCAGCAAGAGCTTTGATGGGCTCTACATTTTGAATTCTATATTTACTGAATAACGTTCTCACTAAATATTTTTAGTAAAAGCTTTAGTTGGATTTAATTATACATTATTGCTGATGACTTGACTTGACTGAGTTCGTTTCGAAAAGTTTTAATGGAGCGTGAAGAGTGTTTTGTTTTGTTTCTAGATTTTATTTTCCGTTCGCATTGTAGAATATAATTGAAAAGTCTTCAGTTTTAAGAGAACTTTCCCCTTTCCCTATGAAACTTGAATTCCTTTTTTACTTATGTGTATCCGCTAGATACACAACTCCATGCCGAGCAAATGAAAAATGAAATGCCGTGAGACTCTCGCAATCTGTTGGCCCCAAAACAAGAAGCAATTATTGAAATTTTGAAAAACATTTCACTTGAATTTCAACGAAATTTCTTGGCCATCTTTTGCCGATGTCAACGGCGCTCTTCGACTGCGGGTGTGTAGGGCTGTATGTATGACAGTATAGTGTATATACTATATACATATACGATCCACATATCCGGCCATATCTATTTATGTGGCCGCTCTTCAACCGCTCTGGGATGAGTTGAATAATGGCCTTTTAGCGTCGCCAGTGGTCGTTGGCCAGGCCACCTGACACAAATGCGTTCCCTAATTAAATTAGTTCTATGATTTGCATCAACCAGGGACCAGGGCCCAGGGGCGCACCCAAAAGGGGGGCAAAAGGGGACCCACTAAGTGGCTAAAAGGGGGGGTGGTTGCAACAAAATATGGAATATGGTACCAAACACACACTCTTTTGGCTGGTTTTTATATGGTTTTTGGAAAGTGTTTAAGCTTCACCTCTTACTTACGAAAGTTGAAGGGAAAATCATAAGCCATAGATTTGTACAATTGCAATTACTCTTTTATTATTCATTGGGTATACATACCCATTGTTAAAGTAAAACAGTACTATATTTTAGCTAATATTCTTCTATATATTGTCCCCACCTATTAAATAAATATAAAGATTTAACCAAACCATATTTTAGCAAAGTAAAATTCTTATTTTATAATGTTCGTGTTTTTAGTATACATTTCCACATTTTCAGTACTATTCTTTATAGTTTCCCCTGTCATAAAGTAAATACTTTAAAGTATCGCTATTACCAAACCATCTACAAAGAGTTTTGAGTGCTTTTAAAAAAGGGGGCAACCAATGCTCCAGGTTCTACTAACACACATCCCCCTTGAAATTTCCCATGAGCATGACACAGCGAATGCTAATTTCAATTTCAATTTTAATTTGAATTTCGTTTTCGATTCCGATTGGAAGTGGAATGAACTGATCGCCGTGAATTGACAGAGGCGGCCATTGAGTTGCCATTCTCCAAATTCTCCAAATTCTCCGAATTCGACGGATTCTTCCGATTCCACTGATCCGTTGTGTCTATTTTTGCAGGAGAACGGAACCTATTTGTCGGCGCTTTTCTGCCGGGAACAGGGCTGCCGTGGCCTGGTGATTCCCGTCCAGACCCGCACCTTGCAGCCCGACTGGCGGTGCATCACCTGCGAGAACGTCTTCCCGCACGCGAAGATGGCCAAGTACCAGGACTTCGCGCTTAACACCATCAACAACCGGATCAACTCGTGCAGCGTCCAGGACATGATCCACTTCATCAACGAGCTGTGTCCGCGCTTCTGTCCGTCCTCCAACTACGTGCTGATCGAGGCCAAGTTGAACGTGATCTGGCGGATGACGCGCTTCGACCGCGAGGAGTACTCGCCGGAGGAGATGGGCCACATGGATCGCTACCGCGAGGAGGTCCTGGCCATACTCCACAAACTGGGCGCCGGGGAGTGCACCCTGAAGAAGCTGATCACCGGGGAGATCCAGTGAAGGATATTCTCCCGAAAAATGTGAATAACGTTGTTTTTTTTTTGTTTCTGTGTGAATGAGTGAGTGTTGTTTTTATTTTTGAGACAGTAAGTGTGTGCTATTGTTGCTATTTTATTCATAATCACTTAAGAAACCAAATAAACACCGAACTATGACTCTTTATTCAAGCTGTTTTTTTCGGATTCGCGTCACAAGACCCCTTCTTGGAAACGCCACTGCCCCACTTAGCCAATAAATATGAGGAGCCAACCAGCCACAGAGATCGCCGGCCTGCGATTGACCAACAAGTTGAAAATTGCTACGATACAAATTCTGGGCTCTCATTTGTTTTTGAAATTATTTTGGCTAGCAATCTCTTGTCGAGAACCTGAACATTATCTATATTGCAAACGATATGCAAGCACATAAACAAGCGCTGCAAAAATACATCTATTATTTACTATCTTGATCTAGAGATCTTACATTTTGATTTTAAAATCTATTGTCTGCATTCAACTAAGACACAAATCCTATGAAAATGTTGCCTATACTGTTGTGTTAATTTAATGCAGCCTCCCAAAAACCTGCCTTGACTTACCTCTACTTAGTTACTTTTGCTTGTCACATTTCTTGTTTTTTATACCCACATGTGGATTTAAGTAAATCGATTCTGGTTTCTTGTTGTTGTTGTACAAAAGCTTTCTTTAATGGCGTATACACAGACAGACACACGCACACAGGCATACAGTCATAATAGAATAACAATAATTTCTCTAGTACAATTTGTGTATGGATATACGTACATATAGGTGTATACATTTGCATGCATTTGCAATGGAGGCTTTCATGGGGAATGGAGTTTCGGGTCAGGGTTCAGGGGTTCAGGGGTTCAGAGCTCAGGGGTCAGAGGTAGTTGCCTATACATAAATAATCGGATATGCTCTAGCTAAGGCATACACACATGCATACAAGTCTTAATCTACATCTATCCAAGTGTCGTGTGCATCAGTATATATCTAGATTTATAGTTACAATAGAAAAAAAAATAAAAAAAAAATATGAACAAACGCACACAAGGAGGGGGGTGTAAGATGAAGTGGGTTGACTAACTTAGGGCTAGGTGCTCCGTGTGGTGCTTCTGCTCCGACCTCCGGGCCTGAAGTCGCTGCAGCGGCGGAATGGCGAACATCACCACTCCGCTGATGGCGATCATTAGTCCCGCCATCAGGAAGGCCGGCGCATACGAGTCCGTCAAATCGTACATCCAACCTGCGCAGGAAAAGTCAAAGATGTAGTGCATCCATGTAACCAATTGCCTCACTGCTTGACAGCTTATTAAGTTTAGTTGGAAGACAATACAACTACACTGATACAAAATGGAATAGTTAAAATAAATATTTGGCTTTATATTTATTATCATTTATATTTTCTCTTTATAAAACCTATGGGTTTTTCTCTTTGATTCTATTAAAATCTAGTCCTTAAATAGCAAATTGAAACTAATTGTATTGGCATTATTTAATAAGTGATCAAGACTGGGGGTAAACAAATAATTAAGTAAATTGAAAATGGTCTCACGGTCGTGAAAACGTAAAACTAGAACCTTGTAGCGGCACTCACCTCCGATAGGCGGACCAATAAAGCTGGCGATGCCCTGGAAAAGCAGCAGCAGGCCGAAGGCATTGGTCAGCTTGTCCAGTCCCAGCAGATCCACAAGGATGACCGAGGTGAGACCGACGTAGGCACCGATCGTGAAGCCGAAGGCGATGCAGTAAACGGCCAGCGATTTGTAGTCATGGCACAGCGGCACCATGGCAGTGGCTAATCAAACGGAACGCCAAGACAGGATTAGAGCGATTGCCTGGAGTAGTTACACCACATCCACAACCACAACACCCCATATACTTACACACTCCGCAGGCGGTGAGGCAGACGTTGTAGACCAGCAGGCGGTTGACCCACGGCTTGTCCGATATGTAGCCCAGGATTATGCGGCCCAACGTGTTGGCCCCGCCAATGATGGCGATCAGGTAGCTGGCATCCGTCTTGGAAATGCCCAGGGTGTCCGCGTAGGCGGCCACATAGAGGTACGGAACGTTGAAGCCGATGCTCGTGCAGAAATTGGACACGGAGAAGATCACGAAAATCACGTCCTTGAGCAGCGAGAAGTTCATCATCTCGGCGAACGTGTCGCGGGTCTCCTTGGAGCAGGTGATGCAGCCACAGCATTTGGTCTCCTCCTGAAAGGCGGAAAGTGGGTCATGAGCAGAGTTTTCTGGAAAATACACTAGCTTGTACTTAGCTTATAATAGACATACTAATTATAAACAGTATTAATAAACTTATGTTTCTTAAAGAACATATACCATTAAACCCTCATCCCGAAATTAATTAGTTACGCATCTGAATATGTATCACTATCCAGCGATGCAATGCAATGCAATGTAATTTGCGGTCATTGTCTTTAAGGTCTTAACGTCGACGACTACGGCAACCCAGGCCGAAATTAGCATGGAAATGTAATGGTGCGTTTGCGGCTCATGTTAATCAAATAACAGCGTTAATTATTATGCGTGATGCCAAGCCACCGGCTGCGTTAAGGCGCATGACCGCAAGAGTCGGGTGCCAGTGCTCAGTGGGCTCTGGTCGGCGGCGATACACGGGATCAATGGAGGAGTTCTTCGAGGACAGCGAGATATTCGTGACGGGGGGATCGGGTGTGGTGGGCAAGGCGCTGATCGAGAAACTGCTGCGCTCCTGCCACGTGCGTCGCATCTACGTCCTGCTGCGGCCGCGCAGGCAAATGACGGCGGACCAGAGGCTCCTCCGACTGCGCCAGGCCACCGTCTTCCATGTGCTGGTCGCCGAGAAGCCGCAGGAGCTGGACAAAGTGGTGGCCGTGCCGGGAGACGTCTCCCTCCCGGGACTGGGCATCGATCCAGCAATGCGGGAGCGCATGAGGGGCGTTTCCCTGGTCTACCACTGTGCCGCCACGGTGCGTTTCGATGAGCCACTCCGGGTTGCCCTGCGCCTGAATGTCGGCGGCACCTTGGAGGCCCTCAAGTTTGCCGAGGGTCTGCCCAATCTGAGGGCCTTTGTCCATGTGTCAACTTTCTATAGTAATCCCTATTTGAAGCGGGTGGAGCCCAAGGTGGGTTGGTGGTTTTGTTTCCTAACTCTGTGACGCTAATTGATTCCTGCAGTACTACTCCTCGCCGATGGACTGGCGATTGTGCCTGCGTTTGCTGGAGGAAGTCGCTGACGATGGGATGCTCAATGCCCTCACAAGAAAGTAGTTTTTACTAGTATGTCTTCTTGGACGATTCCATATAATGTTATTTCGTTTGCTCATGCCAGGCTGATCGTGGGCTTTCCCAACACGTACACGTTCACCAAAAACCTGGCAGAGTCCCTGGTGAACGACTACCGCCATCGCCTGCCGCTGATCGTGTACCGTCCGTCAATAGGTAATCAAGGGTACTCTCAGAAAACAAATTTCCTTAATTTTTAGCCTTAAAGATCAGCCTATCATATGTATTTAGGGAAAAATTTTTTCTGGGTATAGTGGTGTTTATGTCCCAGATTTATAAACCACCTTTCAGTTCTTTTTGCGGTTGACGATCCGTCGCCTGGTTTTTTCGCCTTCCTTGATGGGCGCCATGGGCTTGTTCGCTTTGGTGGGCGCCGGCATACTGAAGACCGTCTACCTGGGCAAGGACATCCGGCTGGACATCACGCCACAGGACATCGGCATCAAGAGCATGCTGTGCTACACGAAGCGGGGATCGGAGATCTACCAGCGGGGTCCTCCGGACGAGCTGCCAGTCTACCTGTCCTCATCCTGCACCCATCTGCCGCACACCTTCACCCAGATCGCCGAGCAGATGGACACGCTGGACTTGTGGCGGGACGTGGCCTTTGGGAAGAACCTGATGATACCGGGATGCCACTACACGGACCGGAGGTGGGTTTACCAGCTCTTGGTCTTCACCAAGCAGATCCTGCCCGCCGCGACAATTGATCTGCTGCTGCGGCTCTGCGGACAGAAGCCCGTGCTGATGAGTGCGGTCCGCAAGGCCTACCAGACGCTGGAGGTGATGCAGCCCTTCATGTTCAACAACTACGACAGTCCCGGAGTCACCGACATGGACTTGCTGTCCAAGGAGCACGCGGGGTGGGTTGGCACTTCTCATTGCAAATTCAGTTTTATCCCCAACTCTATCAATTCCAGCACTCCGTTCAATTTGGATGCCTTCAATCATCCGGACATCCATGGCCTGGTGATCCAGTGCTGCGGAGAAATGCTACTCAGCATCCGAACGCACTTGCTACGCGAAGATCCCAGCACTCTTAAACGTTCCAAGATCATCTTAAGGACGTAAGTTTGACTTCTCCTGTTTGAACAATTGAAATACGAAAAGCAAACTCTTTCAGGAAGGTTATCCTCTACCGGTTGTTTCGCCTCTTCCTGCTCTACAAACTGATGCGATGGCTCTGGACGAGCTATTCGTCGCAGCTCTTATAAATTGCTCTGTCTTGATAATATATTTTGTTTGTAACAAGTGGCATTTAAATTTAAGTTAATTCGAAAATAGCAAACAGTCTCCATATTTTGATCAGGTTGAATTGAATTTTAACTCAAAGTCATAGTCATAGTTATAGTCAAATTATCCATCAAGCCAATCTCCAGATCTCGAGCAAAAGTGCAAATATGCACGATTGCCATTCTGGAAGAGGAATCTTGAATCGATCCAGGGCCGGGGCCAGCGCCTCCGTCTGCGCCTGCGACCCACCTCTGTGCTCATTTTCCTACTGAATTTCTGCTTTACCCTGGAGATGTTGGTCTATTTGGCCGTGATCGCCGGGGACACCACCTGGAAGGGCTGGCTGAAAGCAATCCTCCTGGAGCTTTTGACCACTTGAGGGACTACTCTGGCCGCAAGAAAAGATTGATATTAAGTCCCAAGGCCATTCCACCATTTGACCCATGTGGTGTGCTCCCTTATCCTTTGGCATGATTTTGTTCAGATCTCTAGATCCTGATCCACACATTTTTATATTTTACCAAAGCATTCCATCCCATGGGTTAAAGCCTATTTCGTTTCATCCCATTGGAGAAATACTGAAAATTGTATGCAAACTTAGTTTAACAGCTGATCAGCCCATCTTTACCTATGGAAAATAATTACTGCGGTTTATTTTAGAACACACTTGGTGAGTCTTATTATCAACCTAGTAAAATAAACTATGTTTACTTTTTCCAAATTATTTGGCATCAACAGCATAAAGAAATTCAAATTATATTTCGTATTTGTATAAGACCTGACTTCATTTAATTCATTTCTAGCAACTCACCGTACTCTGTGACACATTGTTGCTCTGGCGGAGTGATCCGTACCGCTTGATCACCCCAGATCCGGACATGGAGCGGTTTAAATCGTTCCTGGAACTCACATAGTCGGGCAGGTTGTGCAGCGATCCCTGTAAACAATGCACATACATTAATTAATTGCCGAACTCACATCGCCTGGGTGACGGGCAGCTCACCTGATAGAGGGCATCTGGGCGGTACATGGTGCCACTGGCACTCCGCTCCCGATGGGCATCCCTCAGAGGAGTCAACTGCAGCTGGCTGTGGCACTTGCGGGCGATGTCGTCGTTGCTGGTGCTCTTCGCCACCGCCTGCGGTGGGGTCACCAAAGTGACTGTCTGCCCATTGAGTGCGCCATTCAAATTGTTGTTCTGTTGGTCAATAGAAATGAAAACATCAATACACTATGTTGCAAATTTTGAGTTCGAGTTGTCGTCCTATATTCAATAGAAATTAAACACAAATACACTATACTGCAAGACATGAGTTTAGATTGATTTAAATCTGTTTTTTCCAAATTTGTATTAAAGTACATACATTTATAAATACAAAATTAAATAAATTATTAAGTGCAGTGAATAAATATAATCTTCAAACTAATAACTTCTCAATTTTGTTTATTTTCTACACTTTTCCATCACTAAGATATAAGATATTATTTTACGAATGCAGTGAAAGCATTATAACTTATAGGTAACTATATAATAAAGCAAATAAATGAAAATAAATGAATAAATAAATACTCACCAAACTGGGCTTAAGGTTGTGGCCCACACTATTCGATCGGCAGAGGGCACCTCCTCCTCCGGAAATCGGAGTATCGGTGCGCTGGGGCAGCTGCAGGTACTGGTCCTTCGGCAGGATCTTCAGGGGCTCCAGTTCCGCCGGCGTGGTGTTCTGGTCGATGATGGCCGACTTCTTGCCCAGCTTCGGAGTGCTGGGCGTGTTGGGCGGTGTGTTCTGTGGCGGTGCCTCCAGCTCCAGCGGCCGGAACATCGCCCCGAAAATGATGCAGTTGAGCACAATGCCACCGATGATCAGCATCGCTCCGCGCCACCCATAATTGCCGATAAGGTACTCCGTCAGCGGGGCAAACACGAAGGTGCCGAATCCGGAGCCGCAGACCGCTATTCCCGTGGCCAGGGACCTCCGGGCCTCGAAGTACTGCGTCACACTCACAATGGCCGGCAAATAGATGAGCCCGAAGCCCAGGCCCGTTCCAAACCCAATCGTGATGATCAGCGTGAGTACGTTCTGGGCAAACATGCTCACGATGATGCAGCTGGCGGCCAGGATGGCACCCGCTATGGTCACCGCCCGACAACCATATCGATTGACGAAGGACGAACTGATGGGTCCTGCAGGAACCGAATGAGATTACTAACTAAATCACGAAATACTGCAATCCTTACGTAAGCTATGCCCTGAATTCAACATAATCTTGAGAGTGATGAATAAAAAAAAAAGGGTCCATTTGTAATTTCTTTCTTAACTCAAATATATCACTTCAAAAAAATCAAACTACAATTTCTACAATTTCAGGAAAGGATGTTGTGGAACCCACCGCCAAATTCTATAGAATCCACTCACCTGAAGAGAAGGTTACGCCCACCATAATGGAGGCAATCCAGGCCGTGTAACCTTTGCCCTCGTTGAAATATTCCAGGAACTCATTGTAGAAGATGCCAAAGGAGTAGGTCATGCCATCGGCTGCGGATGAGAAAAGATATGGGATTAGGTGCCACTATGAATATGAATAAGACGCCTCAAAGTCGGCCACTTATTTCAAAAGCTGCAAGGCCCAAAGCGGAATTCGTTCGATCAAACTGGTTAGCGATCGCTCGGCTCCTTGACAGGCCATAAATCAGTTTAGTTGGGCAATTAATTACGGCTCCCAATTTTATCAGGATCCCCCACCAGTCTGCCAAATCCCCCGGCCCACCACATCGAACGGCAACTATTTCCGTGGCATGGCAATTACAGCCTGAGCGCGATAAGATTATCGGCACACACTTGGCCACAATTATCATCCAATTGATAGTTGTACGGCTCAAGTGGCGACTGTACTCCACCTCCACACTTCTCCTTCGCGAAAATCAGCAGCGCCATATCGGGTATCACGGTATCAGTATCAGGGATCAGGGGACTGGACCTTGCCGATAAGTCACCGCACCCAATCTATCCCGGCTGCACACTCTGATTTGCAGCGATTGGGCGATTAGTGCTTAAAGTATTTACGATCCCCGAAAATCCACAAAATAGCTACTAACTTGTATTCCCATTCCCCAACCACTTCGGTTGCCGGGTCAGTCGAAGGCTGATGGATTTTATTTACGGCAGTCGTAAAGGTGGCATGCCAGAGTTACCCAACACCATTTTGTCAAGTCCTCCCCCGGCGTAAACACCAAGGGCACATTCGTTTCAATTACGAGACCCTTAACGAGTATACATGTTCCTTCGGTCGGGAAAATAACTGCTGAGTTCCCCGTGGATAAAATGCCTATCTTTCTAAATTGTTATATTTATAGAGAGTATTTTAAAGCAGTTCCATTAAAGGCTTTAATTCTATGGTAGACTTTAATAGACTATACAACCTCCTTAATAATTTCCTTAAACGAACCACATATTCTTTTACAAACTGTCTATGTTTTGTTATTGGTTTTAAGAAATTCTTTGATAATATAAATAAATTCTTTAATAAATGTTTCAAAGCATTTCTAATAAGGATTTTAGTTCAAAAGGAGTCTTTAACACAAAACTCGGATGGGCTTGAAACTATATAGAAACAATTGTAAGAATCACTAAAATAGGCAATACTTTTTTTACAGCCTTCTTCATAATTGCCTTAATCGAACAAAAAATGCTTTTACAATCTGTGTAGGCCCTTAATACTTATTTAAGGGAATTCCTCGATATTAAATACGTGTAAATGTTTTACTTACTGACTATGTGTATCATGAAGGAGCCGAAGACCACCACCCATCCCCATCCGCCGTCCGGCGGAGTGGGCTGTCGCTCGAGATCCATTTCGCAGGGTTCATGCTGCTGCTGGGATTTTCTGCGTGCCGGCGGTCCGTGAACCATGTTGTTGGTATTGCCCTGGGCAATTGGCCAATTACTTATTGCTCAGGTTCCCAAATGAACCTTGACCTCTTCGGTTGCTGAATGATGGGTGCTGGATGCTGCACCTGCTGCTGCTACTGCTGAATATTCTCCCTAAAGCCTGCGGCTCATGTTGCGCCAACTGAAACGAAAACGATTGGGAATTGGGTGGCAATTAGAGGCTAGTCATACATGTCAGCTTTGAAATATTGAAAACACGTGATGAAGGGGATGTTGCTGTTGTGTTCCCCAAGTTGTTGTTGTAGTTGTTGTTGCTAGTGTGTCTGCCCTGCTTATCAGCGAAGCTCAGCCAAAATACATTGAACCTGCTCAGAAAACAATTAAAACAGATTGGTTTCTATATAAACATTTACCTTTTGAACTGTACAATGAAACGGACGGGGGAGCTCAGGTTTTTCAAAACTTTATGAAATTATTTGGCAGTAATTGTTCATATATTAAAAAAAAATAAATTGTAGCGAAGTAGTTTTTTCAAGCCCATTTCAATTATATACTTCCCAGTAATTCCTCGGTAATTTTGCTCCCCTTTACTAGTGATACCTTTTGCACATTAATTAAAATAATATATTTTATTTCACAATTACGTGAAAAATTGCACTGATGATTAGGCACAGACGGTGTTTGTAACAAATAAAACATAGGGAAAACACAGGGCGTTATAAAACTTGCATAGTTGAATAAATTAAATATAGAACCCCATTTAATGGGAACTATGCCAACTATAAGAGGCAAATCTATACAGTTAAAGCGATTCAATCCAAATCAAAGCAGTTATCAGGCTGTCAGTCACCTCCTGACCCCGCCCACTCAGTGGTCCGCCCCCAGATCATTAGCATAAATCCAATCATCACGGTTATTTGGCAGATTCCGCTTATATTTCCATTGTCCGACGACATTGGACATGAAGCAAAGGGGGGTGATCGGAGAGGTATTATAAATATATAATATTTTAGCACTTGGGCCGTGGCTTATCAGGCGCAGCAGCTTAAAAAAACACCCGACTTTGGAGCTCCTTGCCATTTGGACCCCCAGCGATCAGCTTAAAAAGAACTCTCGTTTATGCGGCGAAGAATTCGCGAACATGTCACAAATTACAATCTTAATGTAAAACTCTAAACAGTTTTAGTGAATTTGAAGACGGTTTTATTAAGCCACTTAGCTACCTTCTAACAGTTGTTAGTTTGTATTTACTTAAACACTTTTAATAACTATTTTAAAGCTGGTGGCATTTTTTACAACCAATGCATACGTTAAACAAAGTTAAGATGTTTTAATGTACGAATAAACAATAATCAGATAAAAAAATCGTTATTGCTCGAAAAAGATATTTTAATTAGTATTATTTTTAGACGTCATAGACGTGACAAGCACAATAAACTAAGATGTTAATTACTCGTAAAGCTAGGATGCAAAAATAAAAATAAATAAAAAGTTTGCTAGTCCCTTAAGTTGTTTAATTATTTTCAATATGATTTTCTTTAAGTTTCTATGAAATTTGAAATTAGAAAACATCGTTAAGTAACAAGCCAGCCATTTATAACACCAAGTTAATATTTTCTGATGGCAATCAAAATTCCACTAATATCTGAAATATATATATTTTTAGTTTAACCAAAAATGAATTTTAAAACTAAAGCTTAAAATGGGTTTGAAAAATTAAAAAAGCCTTATTAAATACATATATCTAGATTAATATATTTTTCAGATATGAAATCAGTTTGGCTCGGTTGAGATTTTATAAATTAGTTAAGACTTTGAGCCACTTCAGACAAATCTAATCGATGGCCAAGGTGCGAATTACTTTCGTTTATTATGATTTGCTGTTTTGTTCTCGCCTCCTCAGCTGCAGCCCCCAAATAGATATGGCAAACCGAATGTAGAATACAGAATATATAACCTATATGCACTTGTATCTCCAGAAGTGCCGCCTGCTCAATCATCGTTGTTATTGCCGCGTGAACTGAAAACAAAGCGTAAAAGTTGCAACAATGCCACAGATAAGTGTGACGTGATAAACCAGATGTGGACGGAAGGGGGGAAGATGGAAGGGGGAAGGGGGTAGAGGGTAGAGGCGGTGATCTATTTCCCCTAGTCTGAACAAAAACAAATGCTATTTTACTTTTTCCAAAGCCATATCAGAAAGTACTTGATATACACACACATTACAATGAAACCGGGCATGAACAAAAGCTAAAACTCAACCTAAAATTGATTAGAGTCGAACAATCGGCGCATGGGCGTCGTGGTGGGGGCGTTACTATATATTTACAAGCAGTATATATGCTCGTACTAAAACAACAGGAAACGCATCACCAGCATCTCCAACTTATACGGCATGATTCATCCGTCGGCGTCGCTCTTTTGTGCAATCAGAAACAATTAAAACAAAACAAATCAAATCAAATCAACGCAAAATGAGAGCAACAATTGTCGCCAAACTTTTACCTCCCGAACCTCAAGGAATTCGGCATTATCACACAGTATACACAGTTGGGCCAAATATTGACCATGACATTCAGGAGATCGTCTCGAAACGATTCTTTTAATCGCCGACAAAGAGATTGCGCATACGCAGCGTTGGCGGCACTGACTTAAGAAAATTTGCGGTCCACACGAAACATATTATCGAAAACCCGCCCACTCATCTTGTCTAACAAAGAACTAATTCGACTTTGATTTCAGCGAGTATGAATGTTGAAAACAACAATAGTTTTTAGATTATAATCTCGTTCGGCGCTTAAAGACTCTTCTCATAGCAAATCCTTATAAATTAATTACAAATAATAATATTATATTTTTTACTGCTTAGTGGTTTTATACAATGCCCATAAAGTACATTTTAATGTACTTTTAATTTTTAACTTTCTTAGTAATTAAAACTAATTATGAGGTAATATTATTTTCATTTAATCTTTTCTGAAATGTTCACAATTATAATTGCTGTGAAATTTTTTATTGATATTAATTTGCTTACAGGTCATTATTAAGTGGCATACTTAATATGATTGGTAAAATAATGACTAATTTAGGGATTTTAAACTCAATTAAAAACACGTTCAATTTAAATGATTTTTGTATATATATTCATCCAAGTTATAGATATTTTCGTATCTGTTATTTGTTGCTTTAGAACTTTTGAAAATCCGTTACGAACTGGTTGCTAACTGGATCGTAATCGGGTATTTACTGCCCGATTCCACCATATGTGACCCCCAGTCCTCTCATCCATTTGTTTATCTTGCACTTTCGCCTTGCAACGTATGAACCCCTCCTCAAAATGCGATAACAGTCGGACTGGATGCACTCAGTCGTCGGATTGAGGTCACTACACGGAGACTTTGCCCTTGACCCATCTGCATTATGAGAGCGAAAGCCGAGTGATAGCCCCAAAAATGTGACAAAATGTGCGCAGTAAGTAAAATGCAATATCAGCAGCAGCAAAATAAAACCGAAATAGCATAAGCAACACGAACTGTTCGATTACGTGAGTACACTGAACAACAATTTGTATATTTCCTAAAAGCGTTAATCACCTAAAACCAAGGTTTTGTTTGTTTCAAAACATTAAAACATTGATTTTTCAGTTTATTTCTAAAGTAAGCGAATTTCTGCAAACTTTAAGATAATTATTTTTATTATAATTGTAAATTATTTTGTGGAAAAATAATTTTATAAACTTTTTTTTTTATTAAATCTAATTGTAAGCCATACATTATCTAAATTATTAAATTTAACATTGTGACTAACTCAATAAGTATAAGTCTGTATTTATAGCGTGAGGATATTAATGAATGAAATAGAAATTTTTAACAAAAAAATAAACAAAAAGGTTAACTTTTAAATTGATAAAATATTAAATTTGAAACAAAATTAAAATTATAGTTTTATAAAAAAATATATAATAGATAAGAAGATTAAAATGTTTTATCAGCTCTTATTTTAACTATAAAACCTTTAAGTACTATACTGAAGTAGTCAAATTTTCTTAGTGTGTGGGGCATTGTTTTGGGTGGTTTTGTTATTGTTTTTGTTCGGTGGTGCTCGGCAAGATTGCAGCGTTTTGGTGGCTAACAAATGTCGTTGAACCCCACCAGCAGAAAAACAAACAAATGCGACTTGCCAAATAAAAGAAACGATGCCAAAGGTGATAGAGAACACTTGCATGTGACATGCAAGCGAAAAGCGAGTGATTCACGCGTATTTAATCATCCATATTCCAGTTCTTAACTTTTTAATGACGAGGATGAGGATGGCTTACTTATATTCCCACCAGCCTTTGTCTTTTCAGATTTATGTTTCGAATATCCTTGCCCGGTTCAAACTGCATCTCAGCTGGAAAACTGTCCGAGCAGCGGTCATTCGCACTTTGTTTATTATGAAATTAATTCACTTTGCTTGGCACTAAATGAATTTCAGCTTTTGCGGTCACGGATTCTTAATTGCCTTGGCCTTGGACTTACTTTGTGTGCACTTCCCAGTCGGAATCCCTGCCTGCCTAGTCCCTCAAGCTCCTCGACCTCCCATCAATCAGATCCACCTGACCAGGCTGTTGAACCTGGTCAGGGAGCTGACCCACTAACCGGATTCTACGGGCTGCGTATGGATTAAATTGGATGGAAATTCCGGTGGGAACGAATAAAAGCTTTTGATTGGAGCCTGGACTCGTTTTCATTGAATTTCTTTAATTCCTTCCCTTTGTTTCCTACATTTTGTTGACAATTTATTTCTGTAGATAGTTTATAGAAAATATGTAGTAAATTTTTCTAATGCCTTATTTCAGTGTCAACTTCAGTGGTTATTTCCCTATCATACAGCACTATTTCACATAATTTATTAACATCTACGTTTTGATAACTAAATTATTTAATAACTGAAATATTTAAAAGTAAACGGAGTCCATCCTCTTCTTATTGCAACTCCTTTGCTAAGTTACATAAATTAAACATAACATTTCCCCCTGATCTCCATCAATCATTCTCAACAATCTTGTCAGCATAGGCTTAAACCGTTGGATTCAGTCAATAACAATATCGGAAGCTATCAATATCGATCATGGCCACCTGTAAAGCATATAAAGGAGATGGGTAACGAATGCACTTTCGCTCTTTTCCTCTCCCACGTTCTGTGACTACACGCACACTAAATAAAACAAAACAAAAAAAACCGAAAATAAAGAAACAAATCCGTTTAAAAATAGTTTCGACCGAAAGTGCATTCTCGATATTTGGACGGTTTCTCCGTTTTTGTTTTGCTCTGTTTCCAGGGCGACTGCATTTAGCTCCTTGGGCAAACCCACAAAAAACAGGGAGATGATTCGATCAGATATGGGGATTATGACATGGAGCATTACGGCACGTAATTCGACAGTTAAGACCGCCTTATCTGATCCAGTCGACTTACCTTTCGGGTTGTGGGCTATGTGGGCTATGTGCGCCTGCTTTGATAATTACTCTGTTGCTGTATTTCTTGTTCTTTGTGTTTACTTTATTGCCAGAGTGTGCAAATCTTTTTACGACTTTGTTGACACTTTGTGTTCTTCGCGTTACAGTTGCAATTGTCCAATCGAGGAGATTAAGAATCGTATGAGGCGTTGAGTGTTCAAAAAAAACTGAATGAAATCGATCAAGTCTCGATTGTTGAACGCGTATAAGTAATGACGGTCCCTGGCAACTGGCCACACTTAAAGTGTCCTTGCGATTTATGTATTTTTGGTCGCACTAAACGTTGGTAACAGTAACGAACTCGGACACGGCTCTTGTCGTTGGCTTTAACTTGCAGTGTTTTTTATGGGATTTATTTCTCGATTCCGGGAGCCTGCTTTTAGCTAGTACTTATTTGGCGAGACGCAACCGATGTCGCTGTTAGCAGGCGACCAAATAAAATTAAATGCGAGCTGTGTAAGAGCGAAGAAGGAATGGCGGCAAAGAAAAAGCAAACACCAAAACTGAAAAGCACTCTCTGCTCCTCTCCGCTCCGGCTCCTCTCCGGGACCGCTCTCTGTCTCTCTCTCTCTTCTTCCTTATCAGTGGTCAACCCCGCTGGAAAAGAGAGCGCACTGCACTTCGAGTAAATGGAGAACTTTGGGCGGGAGAGCGCTACCAAGTGATCGGACTCAATCCGCTTTGAATTATAGAAACCTTATCAATTTATAATTTTTGTACAGGTTTCTTTTTTTTTGTCTGATTTCCAATTGTTGTCCACAGGTAAATAACACGGGTTTTCGGGGGTGGGATGGTGGGGGGTTCTCGAACGCTTACGCCTTTCTGGGCTTAGTGTTAAATATTAATTAACAAATTTGCTCGAGTTGAACTGTGCGTAAAACGAAATCACAACGGTCATAAAAAGAAAATACAATCATAACAAATTATATAGAACTGACTATATAGACTATGCAGGGCACTGTGATACCCTATAGGAAACAGTTTATTAATATTTCTACTATAACATGGGAATTGATTTGATTGTAAATTAAATATTTTTAAAACGGCGTCGAATTTATTTTTTTGATAACTTTCTTCAGGGTTTATTTGATTTTTTTTAGGCTTTGCCTAACCTTTAACTTAAAAATAATCTTACCTTTGAAAATGAATTTTTTTAAAGAGTGCATCTTCGACCAAGTCGCCAAGTTAATGTTTTCGAGTATGTTTCAAAATGTATAAGTGGGTAAAGCGTAAATATCCTTCAATTCTTTGAATTTGTTGAATAAATGCTTTCTTATTCATCATTAATATCGTATATTTTTTTCAGTCTTTAACAATGAATCTTATGGTACCAATGCAATTTATTGCAACCAACCCATAAACGAATAAAGAGCTCGCCTTGTCTTTTTAACTTCACATAAAATTACTGAAAAATGAAGGTCACCGATAAAGCAGCTATTTGTGGCCTACGACGAACTGTTAATACTCTGTACAAATTTAATGGAGCGGAGTATTTAACTTTCCCCACTCACGGGGTCCACTAGTTTACGGAGCACTGTGCGTGAAGAGTCACACCAGTCGCAGTGTCCATTGATCAACATTGGAAATCTGACTTGACCGCGCTTCGCACTAATCGCATAATTTGCTGGGCAAATAGTGCTTTTGAATGCTATAAATATACACAAGACCCCAAGACTAGACTGAAGGCAATCGGTCACAGGTTGGTTGGTCGGTCATCAAAGATGAATTGGTCGACCAACCCGTGATCCTATATATCAGGCGTACTACCACCCCCAAACCTCTTGGTCATTTATGATTGTCGTAATGCGACAATATTGATAGCCGATTATGCCGAGTATAATGATAACGCCTTCTACAACGGGAACGGGACCGGGACCGGGACTGGGAATCAATTCCGCATAGTGAGTCCGAGGGTGGCCATGCCACGCCCCATTTCCAATTGATAAGATAGTGGAGTCCGGGACAGGGGAAATGGAGCGCTACTGGAGGCTCAACTGGCTGCAAGGAGCGAATTTGCGCCCGAGCAGGAGTTCCGGAATTCCAAGCGATTGGGATTGGGTCACGTTACCCAGGTGCCAGCCTTCAAAAACTTCCCAGTCACTCAATTGCCCATATTTGAAACTAGACAGAACTTGTAGGTTGGTTTTCTGCTTAGCTTTCTTCTATTTTTTCTAAAACAAATATATATTTTTCTAAGCAATGAAGATCAATCAAATTGATGAACAGGACAACTGGTACCAGTCCGCTCTGGGCCTGCGCGAAGAGACCTTCAGGAAGCCATGGAACTACTCCTTTCGCGTACCGAGCAATCCTACCCAGCTCTTCAAGTGGCTGCTAACATTGAAGCTGCCCATGCTGGTGGATGAGACTCCGCCCTGGAGTTTCTATTTCGATTTGTGGGAGGCCAAGGACATTGAATTGGACGTAAATGTTTGCAGCGGAATGCTTCTGGTGAGCATCGCTTGTCAGACAATAGATGTTCCTTTGACACCTGATGATGTGGAACCACACACTTTTGAAAAAGGTCAGTAAAAAACTGGAGGAATAAAATATGTATTCAGTAATACAGATATATCCACCTCTTTAGATATGGTAGCATCCCAACCTAATCTAACAAGCCCATATCTGTCTACTGATGATAAACCTCGGTCAAATCTGGTGGATGTGGCAACTGGTCCCGATGAGCCGCCAGTAATTCTCAAGTTGGTGGAAAAAGGAACTGGGCCACCTGAGGATCCACAACCGAAATCGCGGTCCTTTTACTGTCTGATGAAAAAGGCGGTGCTGGCCTTGTCCTTGCTGCACACCCTCTATGTCCTGATCCAGATCGCCTTCGGATCCTCCCTGGCCGATGTCTGGGAGGCCATCGCCGGGGATCCGACTCCGCCGCAGATCGAGGAGACCGGGTGGTCAGTGGCCAGCATGCTGGAGGCCCTGCTGGGGGCCCTGAGAAGTTTGATGCCCTAAGTGCGCTCCTGGACAGTCCGCATGCAGATAGTTTCGTTTCGGTTATTTTTAAACCCATCCAGCTATTTTTACGCCTCAAGACTCAGCTATGGTCCCACTTCCAGACGATTCCTACGCCGCTGCTTGTTGTTCTCATTGCTCATTGTTGGCGGCGTGCGAAGATTACGGGCAGAAAACGGAGGACCCGAAAATACGGACTGTTGTCGTTGGTGTCGTGGTTATTGTTGTTGTTGCTGTGTACCCAAGACAACGACAACGATCCGACTTGGCGATAAGCCTCGGAATCTACACGAATCTCGGTCAATAGCTCACCGATCCGTAGCCAAATAAATACTAAGCTGAGTCCCCCAGTTCGAATCTCTCTCTGGAAATGTATAAAATATTCCATTTGCTGGCACACTAGTTATATATCCCTCCAAATCGCGGATTCATGGACAATGATCCCAAAAGCGACCACCTCCTATCGGTGTCAAACACCTTTTGCTTATTGTACATTAATAGGTGCATTCACTCGTCTTTCCCAATCCGAAACGGAACTCGATCCCCAACTGGCGTCATCATCGCTTTACATTCCGCTGGAACATTCCCGTAACTATCTCATTATATGTACATACCAAGGGATCAGTGATGACAAATATGGGAAGGGTTTTCAGTTTATAATCTGATAAGCTTTGGGATGTAAATAATGAAAACACAAGTTTTTTACGTCAACTTTGTATATAATTTCTGATACATTTCTATATTGGTAAAGAACACACTTAATTTGAATTATCTTATTTCCCAAAGTAAACTACATTTTTATTATTTCAACAACCATTTATAACTGGGGATCAGTGATGGCAAATATGTATTACGTATACCTGTCTGGAAAGCGTTTTTGTTTGTTTATATTACAGAGTAAAATGCAATCAAAATACAACTATACAAGTTTGATTATTTGATAAATGATGTTGTTAAAAACACACTTAATCTTGTTTATATTATTTCCCAAAGTATACTTGCATATGGAATGTTATTAGTTTAGAATCTGATAAGCTTTAGGTTAAAAATGATGTAGTTATTATAACAAAAGTAAAATGCACTCAAAATACAACTTTAAAATATTGATTTACTAGAATTTTGCATATATTTTTGATACATTTTTATATGGTTGAAAAACTCACTCCCCATCTTAATCTTATTTCCCTGAGTAAGCTTCATATATTTTTATTATCTCAATAGATTTGAGCAATATACCCGAACGCTTTGTAAGTCCCATAATTGCTGATTTCTTAAATCAAAATGATTTTCATATGCATTAAGCCTTTCTGGCCTAGTACCAACTATTGATTTAATTGCAGCTGACGGTAAAGGGAAACGCTGGAATCTTCGCTGCACGTCAACGTCAAACAGGCGAAAAGCCGGAAAATTGAGCTGCCAGGGAAAGTGAGGAAAATGGGGAAAGCAATGGCAAAGGCATAATGTGCCAGCTAGAGAATATGCATGCAAATTAGCTGACAAAACAAGATTGACATTCGGCAATCAGCGGCAAATTGTCTGCAGCAACCATTTTGTTATTTCACTTTTTATTCCACGTTTTTTTTTGCAAAACATGCCGCATTGCCATTTTCCCTGCCGCAGCCCAAAAGCCAACTATGAGAACTGGTTAAAAAGGCAAATGCCAAGAGCAAAGGCCGCGAGGAAATCGTGTAGGGGTGGTGGGTCAGAAGGGTGCCCAAAAGCCTAGCATATATAGGATATACTTTATAGTACAGTATCTGGGCGGGTCGTTTGCTCTGTTGCCGCCTGCTATTTAACATGCACTCGTGAGAAGCGCTGGGCCGCATTAATATTGCAACGTTGGACAGGACGAAAGTCGATCCAAGGGGCAGTTTTCTCTTTACAGCCACCTGTTGAGTGTGACCTTCTGCTCCTGCTTCTGCCCCTCCTCTTGGTTGCAACAATCAGATATGTACAGGCACACACTCTGGCAAGCAGGCAATCCAACACTCTGAGCCCAAAAGGACCTCCATTTACAGAGGGGGTCAACTTGGTAGCAGTGATCATTTCACAACAAGCTATAATAATATTAGGTAACCCCAGAATATTCAAGACTAATTTTATTAATTTAACAATATGTATATTATTTAATACACTTGTTACTATAAATTTGTTTATATTTGTTTAAACACCTAAACCAGGCCAAAGACGAAATTAAATGTTAAATTGTTTACATGATACCAAACATGTAAAATGTTCTTGATGGCTAAAGTTGGTTAAAATCAATTTAATTAGAAAGCCTGAGGTTATTAAGCCCAAAACCCAATATCTATGCTTTAAGTGCTAATAATGCAACCGCAGCTGTGGCACTCCCGTGTGAGTTTTCGCTAATTATGCACGGACTGATGAAAGACATGCGCTGTCGAGCGAAAACGGCCGAGTTTACACTCAAAACATCGGTGTGGAAATGGGAATGCCGGTGTGAGAGACTGTACTTCCTTAATATATACACATATGTATGTTATATATGTATATCGGGAGTGATCAAAGGACATTGAAAGTGTCCCGTTGCCATAAGTGGCGCACAGCATCCGTGAAACTTTCACAAGCTATCCTGGCCGTTGTCTCTGTACTTTCGCTTTTACTTTCACTTCCTTCCCGGCTTCCTTCTGCTTCGGCCCACTTTCCCCCACCCAAATTTCTCCTTTTGCCCACCTGGATGCGCTGCACGTGCCGCGAATGTGTGTGTGACAGGTGGTTATGTCGATGCACCTGAATTTTCCCCTCCGGCTTCGCTTTCTCACGTTCTCGGCTACAATGTGTTATGCATGAGCAGTGATGGCAACACAAGGATTATGTGAAAAATATGCCCAAATGGACTACATTTTAGGAGTATCCCCGGGGGTCTAAAAGTAACCATCCCATTTGCGGTGGGATGCTATGCCCAAATAATAGGTAACAAAGGCTAAAGGTTAAAATTAATCCTAGTCATAGTTGAATGTTGATGCATTTAGGAGGCTTAAAATGAAACCAACCTATCATTATATTTCAAATGTATCTAAACTGTTTAAGGGGCTAGTTTTGTAGGACTCTAGGTGAAAATAATATGCAAAGATCAAAATAATGGATCCCTTGGGATCAAATTGTGCCAAACCCCGTCTTATCACGCACGTACATTGTATTATTCAGATTTTTAAGCTCAGATTCCTTAATAAGGCATATTAATTGGGTTCGTATTCGCTAGGCACCACTGTGCACTTTGCCACTTACCCTTGCACTTTCCGATGAGCCGGCACGTGGCACGTGCTGCAACCGGTCGATCCTTCGGTCACGGACACCAGTACGGATTTGGACACTGATACGGTCACCGATACGGATACGGACACGGATAGGGGCACTTACACCGCAAAGGACTATAAGAACCGCAGCGGTCGAAAATCGAACTTTGTCGCGTAATTATTTGGGAATCGGTTGGCCGTGGAATCCAGCGAGCCGTAATTAGCGAATGGATGGCCATCCGCTGTCCGTTAACAGTTAACAGACTGCCGGACTGCCAGACTGCCGGACTGCCAGACTGCCGGTCTGCCGAACCACACCGAGCCGGACGGGATTGAACTCAGGCCAACCTACCGCCTGAGTGCCGGGCTCGAAACACTCTGCCCCACGGAGCTTTGCTTTTGGCGATTTTCAAATGCAGCGCCGATGTCTGTGAGCTTTGCAGCTTTTCGGGGCAGCTTTCCCACCCCCATCATCCTTCTCCATTTTTTGGGGACCCTACCTTAGTCACGTTGCACGCACGATAACATGTGTTTGGGATTTAATCCCGAAAGCTAGACTTCCTCAACCCCGAGCATTTGTTGCCGGTGCTCTCATAAGCCACCTGTTGAATCACCCATCTCCCTGCAAAGTAGCTGAATGCCCAATTAATGACTGCATTTCACTCATGACCAGCTGGCCGCTGTAATCCGAACGTTTTTTTTTCCTAATTAAAAGGGCGAAATGCGGCCATTAAAAGTTGTGCTTCCCAGAACAAAACAAAAAGGTTTGTAAATACTTGGTTGCGTTAGTTTAGCTGAGATATTAAAAGGATTAAATCACAAAAAAAAAGAAAATGGCTGATATAAGAAGTGAAGTACTTTGGATTAACATATAATCTCTTCAAGAATAATTAAATTTTAATATATTTATTAAGTCATTACAGTTTATATATAAGCAGTGATCCAGGAACCATGTCAAGAATATTTGTTTTATAAATATAAATCATAAATAAGGTTTTTGAAAGGAAAAGAGCCATATAACTAAAGTTACAAAACATGATAAATGAAATAAAAGTGTGCATTAATTTGTGCAGCCTCACCAAGTACTTTAAATTTGTATAAAGTTGTATCAAAAAAATTATTACAATTCACATTTCCAGCTAATGTTACGTGTTCCAATAATGTGATAATAAATAAATAAGAAAATGAAAATCTTTACATTATTTTTTATTTATCATCACATTCCTCTTCTTGAATTATAAAGTTTGAAAATATTTTTTTATATCATTACAATTCATTTATTAACTTTGTAAAATAAAAAGACCTATACGCACTTTTCAATTCTTTTGTAATAAAAAGCTAAGGTTACGTGTTCAAAATGTGATGATAAATAGGAATCAAGTGTGGCTTTGCTAAGTACTTAAGATTTACATAAAATCCCTCCAAGAATGATACAGTTTTAATATTTTTTTAAGTCATTATAATTCAACGAACCATCTCTTAAAGAATTATATAGTTTCAAAACATATATAAACATTGTTAGATCCCATATACATTTCCTAATGCAGTTTTAATAAAAAGCTAAAGTTACGTGTACAAAATGTGATGATAAATGTAATGTGAGTGTGCATCATTTTAGGGGGCTTCACTTGCAGCTGCGTTGCGTTTGCATAATGCGATAAGTGGGCGGGAACCTAAATGCCTAGATACTAGATGCCTCCCCTGGCCCCATCCTCCTCCTCCTCCCCCGCCTGAGTGTCAATGGTATCAATGGTTGTGTCATTGGTATCCGCGTTCAGATCCACCCAGTTGTCGTCGCTGATTTCGTCAATGGTATCCTCCGTGTCATCCACTACGGCAGCAACGCTCACGTCATCCGTGGATCCCGAATTAGTGGTGCCCGTGGTTGTGGTGGCCGTGACAGCGGACGAGGGTCGCAATATCTCCTCCTGGGTGGCCGGAGTCGGGGTCGTCGAAGTGGTATTGGTGTACGATGCAGAGGAGGGTGTCTCCGATCGGTAACCCAATCCTAGGCCCGTAATGTACGACCCAGAGCCCGATCCTGATCCTGAACCTGAACCCGATCCAGATGCAGTTTCCGTTCCAGTTTCCGTTGCCGTGTCCGTTGTCGTGCCCGTATTGGAACTGCAACTGGCTGTTGTTCCCGACGTGGAGGCATCATCTCCAAGTAGGGCATCCTGGGACAGCCTAGGGCGCGGTGTCCCCTTGTGTTTGTTCTTTGCCCGGGCCACCTCATAGTCCTTGAGGTCAGACAACTTTAGCTTGATTCTCTGCAGATCGCGTTTTAGCATCTTTATAAAAAAAATATTAAAGCTGGGTCGATAAACAGTTATTTGGGCAGAGTTACCATTAAGTTTGGCTATCAACTGCCGGCTAGTGATCACACTTTCTCTAAAATACCACAGTGACTATTGTATAACAGTCACAAATAAAACAAGGCTATACCATTTTTATAGAAGTGCGATTTGCATGTTTCTTTTTTTTAAGCACATGTATCTCCAAATATGTTTGGATCTCCATTCCCGGCTGTTGATCACACTTTCTCTAAAATAACACAATGACTATTGTATAACAGTTGTTATACAGTTGTTGCTTTGGTTTTTTTATTTATAGAAATTACGTTTTTAAACGTTTTTTGATTGTTTAATAAACCCTGATCGATCGACACAAATACATACATATATTTATATATTTATATATTTATAAAACAGGCTTATACAAAATTTAATAAAAAACAGTTATCAAGTTAGTTTTGTACTAAATTGAATTTGATATTTATATTTTGTGATATTCTATGGCTCTCTCTCATTAAAACTTAAAATTCAAAGACATTATTTAAGCTATATTTGCAAGACATTTATTTTTGGGAAATGATTCACGAAAACAAATATATATATACGTATGATAGTGCAGTGATGAGCATGAAGCGATCGATAAAAAAAACAGTATGCATTATGATCATGGATAGGTGGACAGGTTCCTAGTAGAAGCCGTAGTGCCCGTGGTGGTACGGGTAGTAGCCGTGGTGTCCGCCATAGTAGGGCGCCGCGTGGACGTATCCATAGCCACCGTAGTAGGGACTGCCCAGTCCGTAGCCGCCGTAGTGGCCATGTCCGTAGCCTCCGTATCCGCCGTAGCCGCCATACCCGTGGCCGAATCCGTAGATGCCTCGCTTCTCCGTCTTCTTCTCGTCCACGGCGGAGGGCTGCTCCGGTTCCAGGGCCTCAGGGGTGGGCTCTGAAATTGCTGCCCAGGTGCCCACCAAACCAATGGCCAGGATGAAGAAAACACACTGCATAGAGAAAAAAAAATGGCCATTTAGGTTTGGATTTTGATTCTTAAACAACACCTATAAAAGGTGTTCCTGATTATTTTAACATTTTCATTATATGTTGATGTAAAACTACTTAAACCTTTTTAGTTCGAAAAAATATTTCATATTTTTCATATTTTTCAACTTTTTATATTTGCATATATATATAGATTTTTATTAAAAGACTATCCAAACTTGAGTTTAGAACGTAGAGTTACAGAACGTGCAGCGGGATATCAAAAATAATCCTTCAAGTTCAACTGGAACTTTAAAGTGAATTAAAGAATCACATTTTTGTTTAAAAAAAATTGTGTCACTTGAAAAAAATATCACTTTTTTTTTGTTTGGCCGGAATTAGTCCTTTTGTGTTGTTGGTGCTTACCAAGAACTTCATGTTGCTGCTGCAGAGATTGCTGGATATCTGAATTGCTGGTGGTCTTGATGGGTTGGGCGCTAGGCGACGTTTGTTGATGGCTGCCAGTTGCCCGCTGCTTTTATAGTCACCCGGCTTGGCTTGTTGCTGCTACAGTTGCAATTATGCAAACTGACAACAGCAGCAGCAGCAACAACGATTGTTGCAGTTGAATTGAATGCATGACGGGTTGAGGACTTGAAACCGAATATTGTTTATGCTGCGGGAGCGAAAAGGTCATCCATCCGCTCATCCGGCGGATTGGAGTGGAGGGGAGGGGAGTAGAGTGGAGTGGGCGTGGAAACTAACGATATCGGTTATAATTGCAATCGCAGTCGAAATTCTAAGATCCCAGGCTTATTGGGCAATCGCAAAGTGAGGCAGCAATGCGATCCACATGCAACATGAGACTCTAGCCTGCGTTCCACAATCACCAAGTGCTCGAATGCATCTCGTATATCGTAAAACACTTTCACTGGCTGATCGGATGGTTTACAGGGCAGGCAGGCCCAATTGGGAAGCATTGCCTAAGTTCGTTCAGAAGCTGGGCCAAATATCAAAATGCCACAAGTCCCGTGGGAATTGCACATGCATGTGCCAGCATTATATATACAATTTATGAACAATTGCACGTTGGCAGCATTTTGGCATTTGTAATTAAGCTGCCAGCCCAGCTGGGATCTCTGCCAGATCATTTCCAATGCAAACTCTTATCGAAAGAATATCCAAAGCGCACGACTTTAACGGTCTCTCTAGATGAAGGGGTATATTGGGCCAAAGGTTGTTGCCCAGGTCGATAGTCATTCATTTCTATGGTTGTAAGCAAGGTTTTAAATGGTGTATTAAGTATTTGAAGCTTACAAGTATTGCAAAATAATAAATTTAATTTGAGTAATATAATGCATTTAATTGTAAGTAAGTAACCTTACACGTTCAATATTGGCAACAATCTGAATTTTTTTTTCTACGAGCTTTACTTTTGCTTATTTAATTTTGGGAATCAATTTTACAAATGTAAGATGAATGTGATGATCTAGTCTCAGTAAAGAGCAGCACTCAGATAATGACCTAGTCTTATTATAGAACAGTTCTATGACTAAATCAGCATTATCATCTGTTTAACTTCAACAATTTTAGATTAGTGGATATCCATCTGTAAAGACGACTCCTTCCACGAATCATTTCCGTCTGCCTGGGGCTGGGTAACCAGCACCCAGCACAATGAAGGACGACCTTGACCGCAGTGCCAATTGCAATCGCAATCGCAATTGCCGTTTCTGCTGCTCCGAGTTCCCAAGTCATGAATGAAGCAACGCCGGAGGCAACATTGTTGAATGAAGCATGGAAAAGCGCATTTTCGTTTTCATTTAATTTCCATTTTCGTCATCTCCAGCCATCTAGCCAAAAGTGGGTGGCACCACCGCCATCCATTGTCTTCTCCTCCCCGCGATTGTTTCGGTATCATATCATTTAATATTAATGCCCTGCGCATCGGAGGTGAATGCACGCGAATCCGAGGCGCGTTGGGCAAGCGGAAGCCATCGGGGGCCCTGCGGATCTGGTCACGATCCGGAGATGACAACATTTTTGATTGCCAGCTAAATTATAATTCTTGGCTAATTCTAATCTGTGCGGAATTGATTGATTCCCCATTGTGACCGGTTTGATTTACGGCCACAGCCACAGACGACTCTATTGGCTGGCTAATGGCGCATTGTTGGGTATGTCCAGGGTCAGATCTTAGATCTCGAAATCTCGAAGTCCCGCCGGGGCTCCGGTGAGCGATCCACTTTGGCCAGCTGTCCGTGGTTACACAACAACACAACTGGCGTTGGCCTTTTCAGCTGAAAATGCTTACATTTCCTTACAATTTATTGCGCTTAACAGACATTTAACAATTAAATAGGGGGGCGGAGGAGGGAAGAGGGTGGACCCTAGTACTTCAGCTCCTTGGCCTTGTCGTGGGCCCCCTCGTCGAGGAGCTTCAGCTCCGCCTGCTGCTTCTCCGGCCGGATGACCGTGTAGTAGTGGTAGTAGCGCATCCCCAGGATGTAGGTTCCATACAAGGTGACCCCGATGCAGGCGTAGACGGCGCCGCGATGCAGCTTGTCCAGCAGGGAGTTAGCGTTGATGGGCTTTTTCTGCATGGCCGCTAAACAAATCCCTTTCGAAATCCGTGAAAATGTCCGGTTTCACCAGTCAAGTTTCCTCAGCTGTTTTGGTGTCAGTGGTGAGACAGCGGCGGGTCTATCGATAGTAGGGCACTGGCACTGCCACCAATCGCCTAGCTGTAGCTAAAAAGTTTTTGGTTATGTAGGTTTTGAAAATAGAACTCACAGAATAATCATTATTTTGTAGAGCTGAGATTAAGACTCAACAAATAATCGTTATTTTGTGAGATTTATATGCAGCTTTGAACCATTATCCCACAACGAACTTTAAGACTTTTAGGCATAATTATTATACTGGTATTGTTGGATAATTTCTTAGAGATTTTTGTGGCCATGATTTTTCTGTTTCAAAAATAATCATAATAATTATATTGGTTCTTTTGTTTTATTACAGTTCTTTTCCGAAATCTGTATTCAGGTACACATTTGTTTATTTGTAAATTCAGGTAATGAATAATTGAAACGCTCTCCGGAAATGCAAATTAACTCTAGAGCTAACATTTTAATAAAATATGTTTATTTATAAGCTAGATCCAGCTAAAAGTCGGTAACAAGCTTTCAGCGATAGTTTCCCCGCGCACCTCTAGCGATTGACAAATCGATTATATTTCGCACGCACGTGTTTACAAATTTATAGTCCATTGGAATTTCAGAAGTAACAACGACATTGTGAAATAGCCCAACAATAGAGATCTGCCAAGGATAAATGGATCACGAATACGTTGGCGTTAGCCCGCTGGTCGCCGGGGATGGCAAAGGTGCCACCTCGGACGCGATTATCCTGTGCTGCGAGTGCGGAGTGGCCATCCAGCCGAATCCGGCCAACATGTGCGTCACCTGTCTGCGCAACCATGTCGACATCACGGAGAACATCCCCAAGCAGGCGGTGCTCCACTTCTGTCGCAATTGCGAGCGCTATCTGCAGCCGCCAAACGAGTGGATCCAGGCCGCCCTGGAGTCCCGTGAACTGCTGGCCATCTGCCTCAAGAAGCTGAAGGGCCTAAAGGACGTGAAGCTGGTGGATGCGGGCTTCATCTGGACGGAGCAGCACTCCAAGCGCATCAAGGTGAAGCTGACTGTGCACGGCGAGATCACCGGCGGAACGGTGCTGCAGCAGGTCTTCGTGGTGGAGTTCACGGTGCAGAATCAGATGTGCAACGATTGCCACCGCACCGAGGCCAAGGACTTCTGGCGCTGCCTGGTGCAAGTGCGTCAGCGGGCGGACAACAAGAAGACCTTCTACTATTTGGAGCAGCTGATTCTGAAGCACAAGGCCCACGAGAACACGCTGGGCATAAAGCCGGAGCACGGCGGCCTGGATTTCTTCTACGCCAGCGATAACCATGCCCGTCGCATGGTGGACTTTCTGCTGACCATGGTGCCCGGCAAGGTGACCACATCCAAACGTCTCATCTCGCACGATATCCACAGTAACAACTACAACTATAAGTACAACTGGTCGGTGGAGATAGCTCCGGTATCGAAGGACAGTGCCGTTTGCCTGTCCAAGAAGCTGCGCCACCAGTTGGGCAATCTCTCGCCAGTGGTCCTGGTTAACCGGGTGTCCAGCAGCATTCACTTGATTGATCCCCTGACGGCGCAGATCGCCGAACTCACCTCGCAGGTGTACTTCAGGTGGGAATTATCCACTCCTTAGATTTTCCTTAAGTTAGCTAATTTACTTGACCTTTCCAGAGCTCCCTTCGAGGCCATCTGCAATCCGAAGCAGCTGGTTGAGTACATCGTCATGGACATTGATGTCATCATGGAAAAGGATCGCAAGAGCTATCCCGGCCAGGGTCAGGTCTCCTTCAAGCACGCCCTCTGCGACATTTGGGTGGTGCGTGCCTCGGAATTGGGCATCAACGACAACCCCATTCACACACGCTCCCACTTGGGCCACCTGCTCAAGGTGGGCGACTCTGTGATGGGCTACAACACCGGCGAGGCCAACATCAACGATCAGGAGTTCGACAAACTGTCGCCAGAGCTAATTCCAGATGTGATCCTGGTGCGCAAGCACTACGATCGCCAGACCAGACTCAGCCAGCGCGTGTGGAAGATCAAGCATCTGGCGGCGGAGGCCACCGATGAGCGCAGCAAGTACGACTACCACGAGTTCCTCGACGATCTCGAGGAGAACGAGGATATCCGCGGACAGGTCAACATCTATCGGGACACCAACAAGACGGTACCTGTCGAGGTGCAGGCCGCTGGCGGAGATGTGCCGCAGATCACGTTGGAGGAGATGCTGGAAGACATGACGCTCGAGTGCGCCGACGACGAGATGGGCGACGAGGGAGGTGCCGAGGAGGCCGAGCCGCAATTATAGGTTTTTTTTTTATTTATACAACACTTTCTTTTACCCATGTATGCCCTGTACATATTCGCTTAATCCACATAAACAACTAGGAAACTAAAGGAAACTTAATGCGTGGAATACTCCCTTGATCTACTTACACTGCAAAATAATAGCACCTATATGTTACCAAGGTGGCAATGTAAATTATAATCAAAATACTGATTGCTTCAATATTTCTTTAGGTTCTTTAAGGGACATTTAAATATTTTAGCTGCCGCACAGTTCTCAAGAAATTTGACAATATCTTAAATTATAAAATTCTATTTCTTTTTGGTGTAAGCAAAGCGCATTGGTAACATAGGGGTTTCACTAAAATTCTAGCTAAGTCTTGTCTAAGCTGCTCGTTCGTTGTGGCATTGTCCTAAGAGAGTCCCAGCTGGGGTTTCTCCTTGAAGAAGTAAATCTCGTCGCAATCGCAGCCATGATCCGCCTCCCATTCGAGCAGCGCTCGCTTCACGATGGGAAGGATGTGCTTTCTGGTTGCCTGAACATTGTGTTGGCGCAGAAAGCAGCCGCCCATGAAGCGGGTGTCCACCTCGTGCGGTCGCAGCTCCAGCTTGGGATCGTTGGACTCGACCAGTGCCTGCCGTACGCGCTCCACCACTTGGCTCTGGCCCGAAAGGGAGATCAAGGCAAGGTCGCGCTGCACCTGACCGTCGACGGGTGAGACATACATGCCCAGAATAACCAGCAGGTTACTCTCGACGCCGAACTCGCGTATGGCTTTCTCGGCGCCGCTCTTCTCCACGAAATCCCTGACGAGGATGGGCATTCCAGCCAGCGGAACCACCTGGCGATCGGTTTGCAGGATCTTCATATCCTTGCGCAGAACTTCGGTGAGGGTGAGTTTACTAATGTCCGCCCTTGCAGCCACCAGCTCATCGAACAGGCTGGTTCTCTGATCCACCTGGCTGTTCAACTCCCTTTCCAGCTGCTCCACCATGGCCAAATCCTTTGGCCCAAAGCGCTTGGCCACCGGGGCAAAGTTGATGGTGTCCAGCACGATGGTGGCGTGTAGTAGCTTGGCCACGCACTCGGATCGGGGCTGCTCCTCGGCCAGATAACGCTGGGTCACCAGAGTGGCACAGGAACCGACCGTGGCATCGATGTCCAGCTCACAACCCGTTGGCAGCTGCTTGAAGGACGGACTATTCTCCTCCAGGGGCCTGTGATCCAAAACCTCCGTCACTTGCGGTGCCAGCGGGCTGACGTGGTGATCCACAAGGATAACGTTCACATCCTGCGCCACATCACCGGGAAGATCATCACGGAAGAGCAACACGGGCTCGGCAATTCCACACTTGACAAACAAGTGGCCCACCTCGGTTTTCAGGGGGTAATCCCGGCGAGGAATGTTCAGAATCGGCACATAATCGTGCTCCCGGTGTCGCTGCGCGTAGACAAAGGCCAAAGTGAGGGCCGACACGGCGGAGTCCAGGTCGCAAGACTCGTTCCCCATCACCAGGTGCAGCTTCCGGCCGGGATCGGCGGCGGCAGCTGCCCAGGCAGCAGGTGACGCCTCCGCCAGATGCTGCCGGAGATGGGAAACCTTATTAGTGCTGGGGGGACTGCTTCGATCCAGAGTATCCTGGGGAGTACTTACCCGTCCCAAGGTGCCGCGAGCTTGGGCCAGAAAACGTAGGAAACACATTTTCATGGGAAGCTCAAGGAAAACTCTGAAAAGCTGGAAAAACAAACGTTTTTTTTATAATTCAACAGTTGCCAGTATCGATAAAAGGCAAGCGCAATCGATTGGCAAGCGCAAATAAGCTAAAAATACCTTAAATAGCCAGATATTCATTTATTTGTGTTATAAGCTGCTATTTATCCGTGCCGCGATTGTGACGCAGGCTTGTAATCTCTTGTTGTTCAGTTACTAAGCTTAATCACAAATGGGGTTTATTTCGCATTCTCAATTGCTATCAGTTGCATCTATTTTGCTTTATCAGCAGTGTTTTAAATTCCATTAGCATGTATTGTTCCGCTATATAATGCACACATGTATGGAACATTTTTAAAGCACTTGAACTGTAAACGTCAATTTTTTCAATATCTTATAATTATATATTTTTCATAAAACTTTAAAATTTTGTTTAAAATTTAAACTAATGAATGTTGTTCTGTTATCGATAACTCCCATTAATTTAAACCGTTATGGCGCCAGCTGATACTTAAATGTTTCATTTAATTCAAGAATCACAAAATATCAGTACAACCGCTGCCGCAGCCCAAAATTAACGCCGCTTCTCGACCGAAGCACAATTTTGATGGACGGCTCCACATCCGCACCCATAGGCAGCAACTGGTAGTGCCGCATCAGCTTGGTCACCATGGTTTTCATCTCCAGCAGAGCGAACTTCTGGCCGATGCAGTTCCTCGGACCAGCCGAGAAGGGTATGTAGCTGTAGGGTCCCAGTCTGGAGGCCTCCTCTCCCAGATGCCTCTCCGGCTGGAAGAGCAGGGGATCGGCGAAGAGTGATTCATCGCGTAGAAGCTGCCAGAGGAGTATGACCACGTTGGTGCCCACTGGAATGTGGCCACCATCTGGCGGGCATTGCAGAGTATGTATCATGTGGTTCATGCACATAACTATCCCACTCACCTAAGGCCAAATCCTTTTCCAGACAGCGGGCCACTGCCGGGATCGGCGGATACAATCGCAGCGATTCCTTGACCACGCAATTCAGATAAGGCAGCGCAGCGAAATCAGCGGAGACCACGGCCCTGTTCAAATCCCGACCGTAGTGCTCCTTCAGCTCCTCGAACAGCCTTTGCTGCACTGCCTCATGGCGCGAGAGCAGATACAGACAGAAGGACACCGCCGAAGTGGTGGTATCGTGGCCCTCAAAGATGAAGGTGTTTACCTCATCGCGGATCTGGTTGTCGGTCAGCGGTTGTCCATCCAAGGTGGCATGCAGCAGAGTGTCCAGCAGTGCGTGACGCTTGTCTGGCTCCTGATCTTGGTTCTGGTGAGTCTCCTTGGCCAGTCGGAGACGGCGCTGCTCTATAATTCTATTGGTGAACTGATGAAGGCAGTGGACGCCTGCTCGTTGTTTCTTGAAAGCACTGGGCCAGCACAACCGAAAGAGCTGGGGAAACAGAAGATGCGGTCTCATGAACCTAGTGGCCAGGATGTTCGTCAGACTAAACGGGTATTTAAGATGTTAGATGACAGTTTAAAAAAGCATGAAGAACTGCACATTCAACCTACTCTTTTACAGCGTTCACCACCTCGGAATCCGCATCTCCTTGGGCGTCCACACTCACCCCCATGGCCGTTTCGGTGATGATGTCCAGAGCAGCCAAACCCACGTAGGGATAGATGTTTACGGCCTGCTCGCCAGCGGACAGGGGTTCCAAACGCCGCACCAACTTGCTGCTCTGCCTGTCAAAGACCTCCACGAACTGCTCCAGGATGCTGAAGTGAAACGTAGGCGTGATGATCTTGCGCATCGTGTGCCACTCCTCGCCGCGGCTCAGGAGCAGTCCGTTGCCCAGCCAACCACTTAGGGCCCGGTACATGGTGCCCTTCCTCAGCTGCTGCTGACTGTGCAGCAGAGCATCCATGTGTCGCGGCTCCGCTGTGACCACAATCACGTGGCCCAGCACAGAGCCCATAAAGCTGCGTCCAAAACGCTGCACGTACTCGGCGAACTTCTCGTGGAGATCTGTCATGTGTATCAAGGGGAATTAAGAAAGCTTATGCCTTTCCACCTAAACTCACTGTCTGGCTGGAAACTGCGCATCTGCCAGGCGGATCCCACTAGGGGAACTCTCGAAACACTAGGCACCACGCCACGAAGGGGATGTCGCAGCTCCTTCAGCGCCAATCGGAGCAGCCAGGCCACCAGGCGAGCCAGCAGAAGGGTCACCAGCAGAGCCACCAACATGTTGTGCCCCTTGCAACTCGGTGTGTGGTGTGAGTGCTCTTGGACTCTCGAACAGCCGGCAATCTTATCTGGAGCACCGCAAACGGATTACCTATTTATACACCGCTCAGGCCCTTGTCATTTATAGCTTTGCGCTGAAGTTTATATAAGCAAACCGATTCGAATAGTGCGCCTTTGGCCAGAGTGAAACGGCGACACCTTGGCGCACCCAGCTAAGCGAGATGGAGAACTACTAGAACTAGCCAGCTGTTTTTCCACAACAACAACTGGTGACAAATCAATCAACCAACGCAGAACAGAACTAGATAAAGTGTAAAAGTACTTTCAAATGCCAAGAAATATATTACATAATACACATTTATTCTAGTCAAACACAGATGCTAAGAGAAGGCTCCTCAAGCTGCGCGAGGTTTTAAGCCCAAATGGACGCCGTTGGCCGAACGCAGGACGATGTTCATCGATTGCCGGGGATCAGGACCCAGGGGCAGTAGCTCAAAGTGACGGAGCAGCTTGCTGATGGTGCTCTTCATCTCCAGCATGGCGAACTTCTGACCAATGCAGTTCCTTGGTCCAGCGGAGAAGGGGATGTAGGCATACGGATGAGTCTGCGGAACATCCGCCTCGAATCTTTCGGGTCGAAATTCATCGGGGTGCTCAAAGTACTCCGGATCCCGGAGGAGAACATAAATGCCCAGGGTGAAGTTTGTGCCCGCTGGAATGCGCTTGCCACCTGACAATACAGAGGAGTCCGATTAGTTGAGGAACTGGGATATTGTTAGCCACCACCTACGTATTTCCACGTCCTCGGCGAACCAACGGCCGATCATGGGCACTGGCGGATGCAGACGCAGCGACTCCTTGATCACATTCTCCATGAACTTCAGCTCACCCAGATCGCGCAGTGTAACTGGACCCCTACGATCCTCCTCTCCGAGCACTTCACGGATCTCCTGCACCAGACGCTGCTGCACCTCCGGATGCCTGGAGATCTCGTACAAACAGAAGGAAATGGCCGAGGTGGTGGTGTCATGGCCCTCGAACATAAAGGTGTCCACCTCCTCGCGGATGTCCTCGTCGCTCAATGGAGCCCCGTCGATGGTGGACTGCAACAGCACATCTAGCAGGGCCATGCGACGCTTCTGGCCCAGATCATCTTCCACCTGCTCCTCTGGCGTCGTCTTACCTTGCGATCTATTGACCAGCGTGTGACGCCGCTCGCGGATGATGTTCTCGGTGAAGTCGTGCATCACCTTGATGGCCGCATCCTGCCGTTTGGCCTCTGAGGGCTTGGTCAGCCGGAAAATCCAGTCCACCCGCTGCCAGGCGTGGATAAAACGAGTGATCATGATGTTGGTGACGCTGTCACAATGAAGGATTAGTGAGATAGGAAGGGACGTGCCCACCAGAAGCACACTCACTCATTGACAGCCTTTACGTAGGGCAGATTGGGATTCATCTGGGCATTTATCTTGGTGCCCATAGCAGTTTCTTAAAGAAAAAAAGAATGTGTTAAGGTAATTAACTTTAGAGCTTTTAATTTTTCCTAGGCCTAATAATGGCTCTATGTATATTACAGACCCTAAGTAAGTAGAATACCACATCATCTTACCTGCAATGATGTCCAGGGCAGTTAAACACACCACCGGAAAAATGTTGATGGGCGTCTTGCCATCGGCCCTGGATTGAAGTTGCTCCACCATCACGCCGCTCTGCTGATCAAAAATCTCGACGAACTGCTCCAGGATCTTAAAGTGGAACGTGGGCGTGATGATCTTCCGCCGACCGTGCCATTTCCTCCCCGTGCTCATCAGCAATCCCTCGCCCAGCCAGCCATGGAGCAGCTTGTACAAATTATTCTTGGTGATGTGCTGTTGGCTGCTTAGCACAAACTCAATGTCTCGAGGATCCGTGGAGAACACGGCCAGCTGGTGGATAACCCACACCTTGTAGAGGTGACCGTACTTGCGCTGATTCTTCATCACAAAGTCCATGATTTCTACGGACCGAAATGAGGTGAGATTATACTATGCTTACTAACGTTTTTAACTTAAATATATTAACTCTAAATTTGTAATTTGTAATTTTTTGTATCAATTCAAATCTTAACGGTTTTTTAGGAAACAATTTGAAATGAATGTAGATAAAAAGGTTTTCCAATATTATATTATAATTGTTTATCATACAAATGAAAGGAAAATGAGAACTCACGCTCAGCATTCAGGCCGCGGTACATGAGGACGTTTCCCAGCAGGGGAAGTGGTGGCGGCCCCGGCATATAGTGCAGCATATCGTTGCGCCGCTTCCGCCAAAAGTAATCCCACACCAGAAGTGTGGCGAACGCTACCAGGAGAAGCAGACCCGCAGCAGCCAGCATTGTGCAGCGGTCGACGAATGATTCACAACTGAACGTATGAACTATAAGTAATGAAAGCGATTCTTTATCTCCCGCCACGCTTTGGGGGCTCTTTATCTGGAATCCACCCCCAGCTGGCATCCGTAAGAGAGAACCGGGGCGTAAGAGAACCTGGTCTGGTAATCTACTTTTTGCAGTGGGCTGTTTCCAGTAGGCAAAAGCAAAGAACTATTAACGAATCGAGCCAAACTAGAGTTTATAGCCTAGTCATGATGATCGTAGTTTTTTTTTTCGAAAGATCTTGCTTGGGTGGACATTAAAAGCCATAATTTAGTCTTCTTCGGCCAAAAAAAGGAATAGTTTAAAATAATAATCGTTTACCAAATGGAGTATAAATTATTTAAAATTCCTTGATCACTTTCACAAATAAACTAAAGAGTTTATGTTATGGCTCTATAAAAACTCACTGAAAGCTTGTGGTTTTAGTTATATAATATCATATCCTTAAATTACTAAAATATATATTTATTTAAAAATGTACATAATACTTTAGAAAACAAAAAACCCAAAAAATCCCAACCAAATGAGAATTTTTAACATCAAGCTAATTTTCATAGATAAGTACATACATATATTAAAATGTTTTATAAAACTCACATCGATTAAGCCTTTATTTCTATGCCTCATTGGACCCGCACATTATTTTCAAATGATATATTTGTCGCTCGAACAACTACACCTTCTTATCAGTAATGTATTTGTGCTAATGAAACGCATTACAAAAGTCAAATTTATCGAACATCTATGTATACATGTATAACTTGAACAACAAATTCCAAGATCTTGTATTGTTAGCTTATCTTACTTCAAAGAATGCACTCAAGTCGAGTTCGTTGTTTAATCATGATTACCAGGCAGCTGGGAGTTCTTATCAAAGTCGCCCGTCATGCTTATTCAGCAAATCAAAATACTGGATCTAAAGCTCGATCTGGCAGATTATAAAATATTTATTATAAGCTATGCCGATTCCGAATTACATTGCCAAAACATTCAAAAAATATGGCAAAGAAAAGCAAACAACATTTGTAATCAAATGTATTGATAAGTTAAATGGAAGTCGTTTAAAAATCATCAAAATCGATTTGCTCTGATTAGTTCTAGGCACTACCGATATTTCGGCACTTATATGTACATAAATGGGGCCCAAGTTAAGTAGCAATGACAAATGATTGTTTACACTTTTCAGAGAGTTCTAGCTTAACCTGTTTGTAGTACAGCTTCCGAGCGATTCCCTGAGTAATTTCTAATCTCTGAATGCGTCTTATAAAATTAAGAGAGGGGGATTCTAAGAGAACTTAAACATTGCATTTTTAATTGCATAGTTTTCAGCTTTTGAAAAGGCAATCTTAACATTAATAAATAAAAATATAAGTTTTAATTTTTGGTCTATTTAATTAAAGATATTTTTTATAACATTTTAATTTACAGAATTTCATGATTCACAATTTTTGGGGAATCCCCAAGTTAATGGTTTGTTTTTATTGTTAATCACATCAATTGTTTGGTATATTGGAAGAAATTTAAAAATATGAAAATTGCATAGCTTCTTTTAAAGCTTAAGTTTTTTAATTTATAAACCATATATATATGTATATATATATATTTTTTTTTCCCGTTTTTGGTCCCACGCGTTGGCTTCCGATCTAATCAGAAGCTATACCCTGACACTCTTGCACTTCTATAATATACATATGTACATATGTATGTATGGTCAGATAAGGCATGGGCTATGCGACTTTTCCCGGTTGTTATCCAAGGCGGGGGCGGAACCACGTCCGTATCAATCCGAAAACTTAGTCTTCCGATAGTGGGAGAAGCCTTGAGATACGATGAAGGTGCCATTTCTGTTTCATTTATCGGGAATGTGAGTCAACGAACCACTACCGATCCTTGGAGATCATCTTGAAGAGGAGATTCCCTCCATCATCCATAGAAATTCAACTACTATGATGTTCCCTGGTTTTTTTGACCCCATTCGTATTTTTTGGCCTTTGCCTTGCTTTTCGGCTTCAGTCCACTGATTGTGGTCGCCTTATCGCAATCCGTGCTGGCTACAAAACAGCCCCGCCGCCAAACAGAACCAACTAGTCGATGGCAAACGGTGCCAGCCGTTAGATAGAATCAATCCCGATCCCAATTCAGTCCAATCCAGTCCCGAAAAAGAGCAGCCATGTATCTGGAGATCTTTGCGATCCTCCTGACCACGGTGTTCGTGTGGGACTATCTGCGGAACAGACGTCACAACAAAATGTACGCCGCCGCTGGAATCCGGGGACCCAGGCGCTATCCCCTGATCGGCAATGCTCTCATGATGATCAAGGAGTCACCCAAAAGTAGGTTATGACCAGCCATAGATAACAAGTACTAGGTCAACCAAACAGTTCAACAAGATTGTTTGTTATAAAAACTATAAAGTTCGTAAGTAATTCTCTTCAAATATGAAATGCTCTGAGTTTTTTGGCGTTTTTAAAACCATTTTTAGAAATCCAAAATTTAAGTGCCAAGACTTATTTTGAAAGTAATTTTAAAGAATCTGGGATTTACACATTTTAAACTAATTTATAATTATAGATCATGACCAAAAGCAGTACTTAGTCGAAAAACTGTTCCTCAAGTTGAGAATTAATTAGACTCAATCTCTAGTTTTTTTTAGAGATTTTAAACGATTAGTTTTAAAATAATAAAAAATCATCAATGAAAGATCGACTTTCAAATTTCTGGAGATATTAAAACAATGTTTAGCAATGCAAATAATAATGTTCTAATTATTAATTCAAATAACAATTTTCAAGATTTTAGGACTTCCCGATGTTTAGAAAAGCAATTAATAGTGTTTTTATTTATAAATAATTAAATAATAGTTTGAAAATTAACTTTTACGAAATCATGACTCAAAAAGACCTTGAAAGTAGTTAAACAAAAACCAACCCATTTGTGTGTCTTGCAGCTGTCTTCGATCTGCAATTCCGACTGATCGCAGAGTTCGGCAAGAACATCCAGATTCAGATACTGGGCGAACGTGGCTTCATGACCGCCGATCCCAAGATGATCGAGGCGATCATGAGCAACCAGCAGACCATCCAGAAGAACAATCTGTACGGGCTGCTCCACAGCTGGTTGGGCGAGGGCCTGCTCGTAAGCAAGGGAAAGAAGTGGTTCCGCCGCCGGAAGATCATCACACCCACCTTCCACTTCAAGATCCTGGAGGACTTTGTGGAGGTCTTTGACCAGCAGAGCGCCACTATGGTGCAGCAGCTGTACGACCGGGCGGATGGCAAGACGGTAATCAACATGTTCCCGGTGGCCTGCCTGTGCGCCTTGGACATAATTGCGGAAACGGCGATGGGTGTGAAGATCAATGCCCAGCTTCAGCCGGACTTTCCCTACGTTCAGTCGGTGAAAACGTGAGTGCCCCTTCTACATATTTCTTAGCATCTATATGTTATCAATTTTAGGGACTGCAAATTACATGATTATTCATGAAATTTTTGAATCGAATCATACACAAACAATCATTTTCTTCAAGACTTATGAATTTAATTTTTTATGTTATTTAAAAATAATAATTATTTTTGAGTTATTTTAAAAAACACACTTTTCAATAATTGTTTTGATAAAAAAAAAAGATACTAAAAAAAAATGATGAGCGATATACATATATAATATAATATATCGCTCAAATTAACACCTATTTTGGAAGTGCGGCTTCTGTGTACAGATTTTCGACAATGTTTGTGAAAAGGCCTTGAATCGAATGAAACGAACTTAGACAGGACCATTTTTCAATATTGGTTATTATTTAACTTTACAATAAAAAATATTTTGCGAAAGTGGTACTTTAAAGTCGTTTTAACAGATCTCAGCTAAAATATCGTCGAAACTCAGCACACAGAAGCCGCAGTTTCAAAATGAGTTTTACTTTGAGCACTTTTTTGTACAAAAAATAGTTATTTTTAAAATATATTTGTTTTTTTTTCATAATTCTTAAAGAGAATAATCATTTCAATTCATTGTATTGTGATTTTTAAAATAAAACCTATAATACATGTGTGTATTCTAGTGCCTCTGCCATGTTGGCCGAACGCTTCATGAATCCCCTGCAGCGCACGGATCCCTCCATGAAGCTCTTCTATCCCAAATTGTTCACCAAACTGAACGATGCTGTGAAGAACATGCACGACTTCACCAGTAAGGTAATCACCGAGCGTCGCGATCTTCTCCAGAAATCGATTGCCGAAGGAGGAGGCGCAAATGGCAATGTCAACGCTGCCCCCTTGAACGATGTGGGTCAGAAGCGGCGCCTGGCCTTGCTGGACGTGCTCCTGCAGTCCTCCATCGACGGAGCACCGCTGAGCAACGACGACATCCGCGAGGAGGTGGACACCTTCATGTTCGAGGGGCACGACACCACGACAAGCAGCATCGCCTACACCTGCTACCTGCTGGCCCGCTATCCGGAGGTCCAGGCCCGCGTCTTCCAGGAGATTCGGGATGTGATCGGTGACGACAAGTCCGCGCCCGTCAGCATGCAGCTCCTGGGCGAACTCAAGTACTTGGAGTGCGTGATCAAAGAATCGCTGCGCCTGTTTCCCGCGGTGCCGCTCATCGGACGCCACATCACCGAGGACACCGTGCTGGACGGCAAGCTGATACCCGCGAACTCCGACGTGATCATCCTGATATACCATGCCCAGCGCGATCCCGACTACTTCCCCGAGCCGGAGAAATTCCAGCCGGAGCGATTCAGCATGGAGCGCAAGGGCGAGGTCAATCCCTTCGCCTACACTCCCTTCTCCGCCGGGCCGAGGAACTGCATCGGCCAGAAGTTCGCCATGCTGGAGATGAAGAGCTCGATCAGCAAAATGGTGCGCCACTTCGAGTTGCTGCCCCTCGGCAAGGATGTGCAGCCGGTGCTGAACCTCATCCTGCGCTCCTCCACGGGTATCAACTGTGGCATCAAGCCGCGAGTCTATTAGGTGTTCCTGGGTGGTCGTCTTCATTTTTTTTTAACTAGTTTTAACTCTGTAAATATTTCAATAAACTACTTGTACATGGCAATGTCCAGTGATGAATGGCACTCGGTTTTCTCATGAGTGGGGATTTAAAGTCTTTGGAGTTGAGGTATAAGATTACTGAGTTCAATATCTTCTGAAGGTGATGCCAAAATAGATTAAAAGTAGGGTACAACAATTGAACAAACCTTAGATTTTCAAAGCTTATTTTTAAGAAACAGAATTACGAGAAATATAAATTTGCACTACAATAAAGGGACTTTAACGAAATTGACTAGGTGTAATAATTGTCATAGCATATACAAATCAGAATAGATTAAAGAAAACCATAGATATTCCTTTTTTAAATCAGCAAATGGGAATAAATTCTATCTAGATCTCGTCCCACCAACATTGTAGATTATAAGTAAGAAACTACAGGCACAAAAATATCAGATCTTTAAGGCTAAAATGGACAAACTTGTTAAAGAGAATATTAATTGTCAAATTAACTAGACTTTAATATATTTAGGACTATGAAATAAAATTGATTTGATTTAATAATTATCATAGAACATAACATGAATAACAGAATTCGGCAAAAGACATTGAAATCAGCAAAGGGGAATAAATCCTATCTAGATCTTGACCCTCCATCACTGTACACAGCCTGCACGCACTTCGTCCTCGACTTGAATGGATTCTATATTAGCTTTAACCGGCTCGAACTACAACTCAAAAACAAAGGCGATTCCCGTGGAAAGACCATGGCCATCCGGGGGCCATTAGTCCCAGCCGTAGACCTTGCCCGGAGTTGGCAGCTGGGAGGTGGCCTTCGCCGCTCCTCCGGCATCCGCCGCCAGCTGCTTTTGCTGCTCCACCAGGTCGATGGGCGGGAAGACCTCGCGGCGGGCATCCCGCTGGCAGTAGTAGTTGGCCGAGTGCAGGTGCGACGGTCCGTCCGGAATCTCCGGCTGCGGCTGGGTGCGGTCGGCCAGTCCGTCCTCGAAACGCAGCGCCAGGTTGTGTTCCCGCTGTAATTGTGATTATAATCCGGTTTAATCAGAGGTTCCCATGTCCCGTCTTACATAACCGGCGAATTGTGTTATCCGGCGTTGTTGTCCCAGTGACCGGAGTACTTACGCCCAGCAGGAAGGCCCGGATGCGCTGGATCAAGGGCGAAACGTCACGGCGCAGGGCAGACATCCTGAGAGATTTAATTTGTTTATTTGCTACTAAATTATTTCCACAAGAAACACCAATTTTTAAGTGTGCCCTTCTGGTTTTCCACCCAAAATACCGGAACGCTTCAAAAAAGCGCGCTGTGGCCACACTTCGCTTGCCGCTAAAACAGCGTTCAAAACTTAAAAATAATTCGTTTAATATATTTTTATCATAGATGCATTGTTCTATTTATGTAGTTTTCAATTTTTAAATTAAAAAAAAAATTTCCATTAAAATGTAACCCCTTACCAACTTATCAATTTTCTTTTAAATTTGAATCAGCTGAATCAAACAGTCACTGTTTGGCTATGCGTCTTATTTTGGCCAAGTTACAACGAATAGACTCTTTAAATATGTTTTATTTCCTTATTTCTCCAAAAACCCAAAAAGACCGTAAAAAAATAAGTTTTTGTATCTAAAGCCTGGTAAACAATGGCCAAAAGTTAGAATGTCATATACTGTTGGATTCGTTATAAAATTTCCAATTAAATGGCATTCAGAGGTAAATTTTTTTCAGATTTTCAAATTTCTGCAAAAAATGATGATGTACCCCCTTACCAAATTTCTGACTTTGGAGTCCAAATCTTCAAATTTTGGACATAAATAAATTTTTCAAAAAACGTTTTTCAAAATTCGGTTTTTTTGTCAAAACTAATTTAATTGTTTTCAATCGATCAGGGATGGATAATATAGGTTGCCAGCTGTTCAAAATAGCAACTCTTTTGACTTTGGGTCTCATTTTGGCAAAGTTACAACAAAAAGACTCTTCAGAAATAATTTTGTTTGAAAAATCGCTAAAAAACCCAAAAAACACATTAAAAACTTGGTTTTTGTGTCAAAACCCTGGGAAATAATGGTCAAATGTTAGAATGTCATACACCGTTGAATTCGTAATAAAATTTCCAATTAAATGGCATTCACAGTTAAAATTTTTTCAGATTGTCAAATTTCTGCAAAAAATTATGATGTACCCCCTTACAAAAAAGTCAGAAATTTGGACATAAATAAATTTGTCAAAAAACGTTTTTCAAAATTCGGTTTTTTTGTCAAAACTAAATTAATTGTTTTTAATCGATCAGGGATGGATGGTATGGGTTGCCAGCTGTTCAAAATAGCAACTCTTTTGACTTTGGGTCTCATTTTGGCAAAGTTACAACAAAAAGACTCTTCAGAAATAATTTTGTTTGAAAAATCGCTAAAAAACCCAAAAACACATTAAAAACTTGGTTTTTGTGTCAAAACCCTGGGAAATAATGGTCAAATGTTAGAATGCCATACACCGTTGAATTCGTAATAAAATTTCCAATTAAATGGCATTCACAGTTAAAATTTTTTCAGATTTTCAAATTTCTGCAAAAAATTATGATGTACCCCCTTACAAAAAAGTCAGAAATTTGGACATAAATAAATTTGTCAAAAAACGTTTTTCAAAATTCGGTTTTTTGTCAAAACTAAATTAATTGTTTTCAATCGATCAGGGATGGATGGTATGGGTTGCCAGCTGTTCAAAATAGCAACTCTTTTGACTTTGGGTCTCATTTTGGCAAAGTTACAACAAAAAGACTCTTCAGAAATAATTTTGTTAAGCTGCAAAAATCCAAACACTTTTGTGTCAAAGACTTTAGAAGTATCTGTTTTTTTTATAAAAAAAAACCATATGTACATAGAAAGATGCGTATTTTTGCCAAAAGTACTGACAGAAAGAAAAACCTAATTTATGGGACACAAAAAATCCAATTTTTTTTCTACTGTGTCTATGTACGTGTATTTATTTTATTAAAATTATATCGCTTTGCACTTTCCCAACTTGTGTGTGTGTGTGGAAAACTTGAATTAATTTCCATAGAGTAATGATTACAAAATTGAGGAAACTAGCTCCTTTGGTCGTGTCCGTTAATGGATATGTTTATGGATACGGATATACATATAAATAAATAAATAATCGCTGTCGATATTCTCGATATTCTGTCTTCAGTGTTGTGTTGCTCTAATTGTAAATTAAACTAAGTACGCCGTAAACTAAACTACTGCAATTTAAAGCTGCCGCTTTAGTAGTTGCGAGAGTTCCTTTCAAAACGGTTCCAAGGGGATGGTCCTTCCTTCATCCTTCATTCTGAATCCTTCGTAGTCTTAGTCCCCAATCCTCCGACTTAGGCGGGCGTGGACTCGTCTGGCGAGGATTGGCATTCGGATTGGGATTCGGATTGGGATTGGATTGAGGTTTCGGGACTGGGCGCCAGCTGCTCCACGCTGACGGTGCGCACGAACTCGGCGGTGGCTTCGATCACAATAGTGGGCAATTCATCGGCGGCTGGAGAAACTGGAGCAGCTGGAGCAACTGGAGCAACTGCCTCCTCCGTATGCGGTGGCTCGCTGATGGTTGCTGGTGTGACTTCCTCTGTGGTGGTTGGTGGTGGTGGTGCTTCCGTGACTATCACAGCCACAGACGCAAGATCAGGCACTGCCGACGCCACTGGCTTGATCTCAGCGGAAGCTGGAGCAGGAGCTGCTGCTGGAGTGGATTCGGCAGCAGCAGCAGGAGCAGGAGTTGTTTCTGCTGGAGGAGCAGGCTCTGAAGCAGGAGTAGCCACTGGAGTTTGGGCTGGAGCTGAAGCTGGAGCTGGAGCCTTAGTCGCCGGCGCAGGCGATGCGGACTTGGCCTTGGCCGACTTGCCCACCGCCGGCGAGGGAGTCCTCGATTTGAGATTCTGCTCGTGGGCACTGCGATCCATCAAGACCGAGGTGGACTGCGGTGGCGCCGGACTGGCCGCCCGCTTGATGTCCTCGATCTTGGCGTCCATCTCGCTGCGGATTTCCTTGATGGGCTTCAGCAGGAACACTGGGACATTGTCATCCCGCCGCTGGTACAGCATCTCGCCCTCGAAATCCACTAGTTTGTGTTTCCGGGCGCGTAACAGGATGCCTACCACCTTGTCGGAGATGTAGTTGTATATCTGCGGGGGTGGGTGGATTAGGATTAGGATTAGGAATGCAGGATTAGGGGGCAACCGAGCGCTACTCACATTGAACAGCTCGCCGAAGGGAATCACGCGCATGGTGGGCTCGTCCTTGACGTCGTAGCCCTCCGAATTGATGATCTGGCACAGCTCCAGCATCTCCTTCATCACATGGATGTTGGCCTTCTGGCCACGCATCTCTGTGAGGCTGCCGGCCAGTGGCTTGCCATACTGATCCTTTGAGAATGTGGGCTTCGGCGAGGAGGCGCGTCCGTCCTGGGAGAAGGGATTTAGCAGCTGCGACTGCTTGTGCTGCGTGGCCTGGTTGTTGAACATGGCTACCTTGGAGGACAGCGGTGAGTCCTGCAAGTGGATAAGTGGACAAAAAGCCGTTTTTAAAAAGGTTTCTTTAAGGATTTTCAAAATATTACCAAAGGAAGCCAAACTTTAAATTGAACTTTAGGGCGGAGTTGCCGGACAGGCTGCTAAAACTGCTTGTCTTGTCAGTTGGCCGCGTTGCCAACTATTCGTTTGTTGACAACGTAATAAAAGGATGCCAAAATTCAAATTTAACTTTAGGGCGGAGTTGCCGGACAGTCTGCTAATACTGCTTGTCTTGTCAGTTAGCCGCGTTGCCAACAATTGCTTAATTTTGAAGTTCAATTCATCTCAAGCCTTATTTTATTTTTCAATTTGGTATCTCCAGCCCAAATGCTTTTAATTGAGTTTGCATTAAAATTAATAACATCTTTAAAGTAATTTTAATCAAGTAAATTGTTTAAAACATTGTATTGTAAACTATTTGTTTTGCCTCTGTATGTACGACCTAATATATCGCAAATTAAGCCCACAAAACTTGAATGATGCAACGTTAAGTAGATATTTCTGAAAATCGAACAAAGGTTGTAATTCTCGGAAAGCTTCCACCAAATTTCGTTTAGAATTGTTTTAAAAAATAGTTCGGTTACATTGCAAGTCCACAGCTTAAATGCAAGCAGTAGTTCCCGCGTTGCCAACTCATCCACTGGGCGCGCAATTAATGGCTTTCAAATACTACAACTTGCTCGAACAAGTTCCCACCGGGAAATTTAATTATCCGCAATTAAATAACAGCGGTTCTTACATTTTGTGTAATTTTTAATCTAATAAGTGCAAGATTCCCGCGCCGTGAACCACAGCAGCAGCAAAGGAATGCGCAAATGTCGTGGTCATAAATAAAAGCATCTGCGGGAAAAAAAACGGGGCGGACAAACAGCGGGCAATGTGTGGGCGGGGCAGCACTCTTTGACGAACAACTAAATATATACATATATGTATATATATATACAAGTGTATATATATAGGTATGAATGCCCACTTCCTACAGCAAAAAATAAAAGCGAAAGATATTCATGAAAATCAAAAACAAAACAGGAATGACCTTCACGGCCAATTTTCGCCACTAGCTGGATGTTTATTATCTTGATTATTAATATTTATGGGGCCGAATCAAGAGTGGAGTCCCTGATCGAGTTGCCCATAGACATGAATGAATAATATAGGCAAAGGCAAATATTATTGACTCTTTCCGCCGATACTTATATAATTTGCCATTTTGGCAACGCCCGCAATGACGATTCGAATTTTTCTCTCTTTGATCAATATCCAAAAATTCGTCAATCAGGCGAATTTCATTCATATCACACAGGCGAAAGCAAAAACGTTTAAAAATAAACACAACGATGAATGAAAAGCGGCCAGAACCTGGCAACTTGGCTTTTTGGCTTTTTGGCCGCTGGGGAGAGTTTTTGTTTTATTTTTTCTTCACCCGCGGGGAGAAAGTCTGGGAAAAATGCATAAAATTGTCCATGGAAATTAGTTTCGAAATTTTAATTTCGTCGCCGCAAGTGCTGGGAAGCAGCTTCTCCAGTTGTTGGGGGCGATAAAAACGAAATTTATATTGTAAACAAGGTCCACCGATCTCTAAATGCAATGGGAAACAACTGTGAAAAGCCAACGACCCAAGGAACCCAAAGAAATGCGAAATTAGTTAACAATTGTGGGAGGTTTTCATCAAAATTTCTCAACAAAATAATTCATGAATAGGTTAAAATTTGATATGTTTTGCTTATTTATATGTAAATTAGCATTTAAATCAATTTTTAAAAACATTTTAATATACTATTTCTTACCAATCCAGAAGGCATTTAGTATTTATTGAATATTATATATTGATAAAAATTTCTAAAATAATAGAATTTAAAAAACTCCCCATTAACATTTAAAATATACGTGACATTGTGTCGAACCCATAGGATATTTATTATGATTTATGCTGCTAAATAAATTATATAGAAACTGAAACGGATATTATTGTGTTTTTTTGGTAACATTTTCAGCTGCAGCTGGCCGATTCTGGGTCCGCGTCCGGCGAATTGGTTACGTCGTCTTCTGTTTTACGGATCTATTTGTCGGCGCCGTTGTCACTCTCGCGAAGTCTGCGCATTTTGTATCTACATATCTACGGCCATATAGTCTCTATACGGACGGACACTACGGACAAGTATGGGTGTCTATGCATATTCAGCATTGCTATTTCGATGGTCATTGCCAAGAATTTTTCCGTGTTTTGATCTTTCGTGCTGTACGTTCTATACGTTATATTCGTCTATATACAGTTGCGGTCAAAATAGTAGTAGTTTTGTAAGAAACGGCAAACAAAAATAATTTATCAGGAACTTTTAAAAATTTTGTTTATATTTTTGTAATATTTATATTTACTATTAAGTAAATAGGGCTTAAATAAATAAACAGTGGTCTTTTCTTAAACTGCTATGAAAACGTTTACTACAGTATATAGAAAAGTATTTTAAGGAATATATATCAGTTTTCATTTTCCTTGAAAAACTAAAACAATATCAAAAGGTTGTAAGTAAGCATTACGACAAATTAAAGAAAAGAGTTCGTATGCCTTTTTGAACACTTAAATTGTCTCGTTACTATTATCTTGACCGCAGCTGTACATAGTGAGCAAAGTAGAAGTAGGGGTGTGTATATTTTGGCAATTCATGTGGCGACAAATTAAAACAAATACAGCAACAACAAATTTCAACAAAAAGAAAAATCCCGTCTCCGCTTTGTTATTGTTTTGTTTGCAGGCTGAAATTCTTTATATCATTTCAATCCTAATGATTTTTAATCATGCTGTTGGAAACTGTCCAGACATTTTCTCGCGGCTTTCGCTTGACATTTATTCTGGCCATTTGCATTAATATATATCTTGGCATTTTTCGTTATATTTTTTTTTTTTTGTTTGGTTTTATTCTTGCTCCTCACGCATTTCTTGTGGTTTTCTGCGCATAAATAATTTTCGGGCATTTGTCGCACGAGATGTGCGAGCGAAAAAAATAACACATTGTGGTTTGAGTTGTTGCGATCTTTTTATAGTTCCCAGTGCGGCATTCCAAACATGCCTTCAAATCTTAATCCCAATCCCTTTTTTATTTTCTGGCTCTAGTGTTTTTAGACAGTATTTTCGAGAAGCTTTTGCTGGCAGTATTTGCTTTTCATGAAAGTATCTCAATATTTGTAACCATTATTTGCCAAAGCTATTTTCCTGCAACTAGTTGTTTTATCAGGAATTTAAAATATTTCTCCTAGATTTTTCGATTTTCCCAAGTTTTGTATCTTGACGCCAATGTTGCTTTAAATGTTTATTCATTTCATTTAAATTAAAAATTATGTATTTAAACGTAGCTTATAAGTGTGTTAAATATTTTATTTTGATTTTATTTTCTAAATCAACAATACTTCATTAATAATTTAGCACCATATTTGACACATATCCACATATCAGATTGTTTTTTTTAAATTAAATTAAATTGGGTAGCAATGATCAGTAAGAATTAATAAGTATCCAATTTTGATGCTTAATTTACTCACGATTACCAAAACAGTGGGTGAAGAATTTTATTGTTGGTGAAGAAATTAGACAAATATGTACTTTATGTTTGACATTTTGGAAAGGAGTTTGGTAACTTTTTGAAGAACTGATGATCCTTTGGGATTACTATATATATATAAAAATATCCAAATTACTCACCACCACGAAGCGCAGGGCACCCAATTCGTGCGATACGTCCGTCATAATTCCGCCGGGCTTGGCCTGATTGGGTTCCGGACTCTGGCTGGGATCTTGCAGGTTGGTGGATTAGTGGTGCGGAGCAAACTGGTCCGGAAAGTGGTGTGGTGTGGTGCCTGGCCTTTTTTGCTTTTGGCCTTTTGTCACCGCGAATTCGCAACACTTTTGCCTGCAATATCGGAAAGAGAAAAGAGTTGGAGACAAAGGCCCCGACGATGGGAAAGAAAACCAATTAAATTTAGCAACAAACAACATTCATAACAATGGAAGTGTGTGTGCCTGTGCCCATTGTGGATGAGTTTTTATTTCTATGGCGAATTGCCAAACAGCGTTTATTTACTTTTTACCAGTTTACCATTTCCTTTGTGACCCAGACCCAGACCTCCGTGGAGGTTCATACACGGTTCCAGGTTTCAGACTCGTAATGCCCATATACCATAGACCATAGACCATAGTTATACCCACATCCCCACCCAAAACAAAATTACAGAAGATGATGAGCAGCGGAAAATAAAAACAGAAAGCAGAGAGGAGTGAGGAGAAGAGGAGAAGAGAGAACACTGATAAAAAAGTGGATAGTTAAAAATTGTATATTTCATATTTTAGTTCAAATAATAATAATATAAAGTACAATGCATGCCAAATTGCATAATTTCAATTAACGTGTAAAATATTAGATTTGTTTTAAATGCATTTATTGAAATGTAATCTAATTTAAATTTAAACTAAAAAATGTTTTAACAAAATCTTTGCCAAAAAAATTAAATTGAAATATTTAACAAATTTTATTTTCAAAATAACCAAACACCACAATGGGTCAAAATCAAACCGAATAATGTTTAAATTGAGTATGATATATAAATTTACTACGTTTTTTTATCAGTGAAGAGTGAAGCAAAAACAAAAGCAAAACAAAGCGCAAAGAGACCGTTAGGCCTGAACTTTTGAGCGCCCCTCGTATTATAGTAGTATGGTAGAGTAGTAGCAAAGCAGTATAGTAGTCGTACGACCCCGAAAGATGAACCGGAATTCGCTTTCGTGCCCATTGCCGTTTTTCCCATTTCGAATTAACTGGAAACTGCTGTGCATTAACCCCTCCGATTTGCAGAAGGCTTTATATTAAGTTTAAACTATACATTGCAGATACAGATCAACCACAAAGAACTTGGTATGAAAATATCAAACAAAACCCTTAAACAAGAAGGGATTGCAAATAAACGTTCACTTGGCGAGAAATACTCAAATCAAATACTCATCTTTAGCAAAATATGATAAGCTCTAAAAACTTTCATTTGGTTTTTGTACTTCTTTTTACAAATATATGATTGATTCTGATTTTTAAACATCTATTAGCTTCTAGTAACAATCTAACATTTATATAAGCGTGTCGAGGTAAATTGGTTGACTGTTTTTCATTAAGTTAACTTTTTTGGGGCTTTTTTGTCACGAATTTTGGCTTTTAAGTATCCAGAGTTTTCGGCAACATTTTAGAGATCACAATTGTGACCAGTTCTTAATTATTGATCACTGACCGGTGTTTCATTTTTGTTTGGTGTTTTATCACTCACTTTTCTTGGGGTTTTTGGGAAGTATCTGCTCTTATTTTTGGCGTTTGGCTAGATGGAATTCCTCGATGTGTCGGGCTTCCAATTTTCCGTTTCGATTCGATCCACTCACAATGCAAAATGCACTTGTTTTGAAAACGTTTCTTCTTTTTGATTCAACAACGGAAAAAAAAACAAGAAAAATGTCTTTCAATTGTGAATGCCTGCGTTCCGGGTTTTATATGTCTTTTGTTTTGACTTGATTTGGATCTGATCGCTATTGGTTTGGTATAAATCTTATTTTTTGAATCTCTTGAGGGTACACGCCGTTTGGTAGCTGGGACCAAAAGTGAGCGCCGAAAGCGATCGCGCTTTCTTTTTATAGCCACGATGGCACATATACTGCGGCACTCACACACTAGCAAAGCAGCTGCTTTTCTGATTTTCTGATTTTCAGCTTTTCTGCTTTTCTGCTTTGTTTTCCCGCGCTCTCTGTGAAAATGCTCTCAGCGTTTTCTTTTAATTTTAGACCGTTCTTAGCATTTCTACCAGCTGCCCCGAGAAAAACTCCCAGAAGTTGGAAATCTACCTAGGGAAATTCGTGCCAAGTTCAAGGGAGCACCTGCTGGAGTTTTGCTTAGCCATATATGCCAACAATATATTCATTCATGTATAGTTGTAGTCGGGGGTCACTCTTCAATCAACACCAGCTTACGCGCTTCGCTGAGCCGGAGGCTCCGAGTTCGACCGCAGAACAGATATTCTTATGCTTATTCCGATTTCGTTGCCCCCCAAGAAGCCGCAGAGAATAGAGCGCAAAGTAAGAGATACACTGGGGGAAAAATGTTTAACAAAAATTAGACCAAATATCTAGCTATGAGAAAACACTCCCAATCATTTCATTTATCATATGAATTTGCATTTGGAATGTTTTGAAATTTAGAAAATTATACCTAAAGCATAACTTTTTTAATTCTAAAGAACAATTTTTAATAAGAATTATAAACTATTTCATTTTTATTATATTATATGGTTTTTTTAAGAATATTTATGTTTGTTTAAATACTTTTAACAAAAATTTACAAAGTATTTAGAAAAATCTAAAGAATAATTGAATGTTAATTCTGACATTTTAAAATTGTATAAAAAGAAAAAATAAGAAGGATTTTTAAAAGGGAACAAATTAATAAGTAGCATTTTTTTAGCATTTGTCTAAATCCCAGCTTGAAAGCTATATAATTTTTCGCTCGGTGTGGCAGCGTGTGGGAATCGCAAAAGAAGTGAAAATCGAATCAGCGATGCAACGCTCGTGCCGTTCGTAATGCTCTTGGGAAAAACCGGAAGCGGTCGCCCTGCCCCGCCTCCTTTTTCGCCCCCCTCCCCCCTCGCACACATACACATACAGTGAAGTGAAGACCCGAAATAGACCGACCATCTAACGGTATGCTGATGGTCGGGTCTCGTTTCGATCGGAGGTTCATGTAACGCGCTGATCGTCGAAGGCAATTTTGGATGCCATTCAAAATCGCATACTTTGCAACTGTTGTCGAAGAGCATGAAACGCAGCTTTTGGGAAAACTAACTAACCAGCATCATCGGAATCACCAGAATCACCAGAATCTCGGATCTGTGGATGCATCTGAGGATCCCAAAGTCGCAAAAGCCATCAAAAGGCGCGTGCCCAGCTGCCTTGGCTTGTCAGTTGGGATTCTTATACGGATTCACATACGGATTCGGACTTGGTCCACTCGGCCCGCCAATCTCTAATATACGAGTTTATTCCGCTAATTAAACAAATTCGACTGCATTGTTCGCATACAATGATGGGTACGTGGGCAATGAACGAAGGGTATGATATATTCGTACCTACATTTTCAATATGAACTTATTGTATGCCAATAATTCAAATTTACTGATGCATTTAAAAGTAGAAAACATTTATCATAAATTTTTTGTAAATTTAAATATAAAATATTATCTGTTTTCGAACGAATAGGTGCGAACTTACGTTTTCAAGATAAATCTGTTGTATGCAAATATTTAAATTGTACTGATGCACTTAGCTTTTGATTTTGCCATAAATTAGATGCAAATTTAAGCCTAACAACCTTAAGTTGTTTTATAAATATATTCATAACATTTGTTTACATAGAAATTCCTTAAAAGATAATTTAAAATGAAATCTTAAAGTGATTAGAATGATCTTAGATCAAGTTTTTTTAAGTTCAATTTTGTTTTATTTTGTAACCAGAAAAATTAAAATTTACTTATTTAAATCTTTTTCAAGTTATGGTAAATGCATCTCCCTCTAGAAATTAAATGGGGTTTGAAAGTAGAACTAAGATCTCCAATGCAGTAATCAACCGCTAAATTAAATGACAACATTATTTAAAGCTAAGGATAGGATATTCTTAAAAATATATTAAGTTGTTTGAGCAATGATAAATGCACCTCTTCCTTGAAACAAAATAGGGTTCAAGTCATTGTTTTCATATTTTCCACTTGCATCTCCTGACCGGTGGATCCTCCAAGCCACAAGTGGTTTCCCAGGTATCCCTGCGGTTCATCACTTCCTTTGGATGGGTGCCACCACTGCAGCACTCGCTTGTTATTGTTGCATGTTTGGCTGACAGCCACAAGTGCATGGCGATGCGATTTCGGTGGCAATTATACATATAATATACATTATATATTATACTCTATAATGCACGTATGTGTGGGCGAATCGGGGGCCTTTTCTTTTGGTTGTGTATGCAATATGTACTATAATGCCAACCAACATCGGTTTGCCTGGTTTGGCAGCGGCCAGCACATAAATAAATCAACTCATGAATGAAAATGCGTTCGCCTGAGCAATTTCCTGTTGCAGCTAAAGGAAACCAGAAGACCGAAGACTAAATAATCGCCAAATGGTTAGCATAAATTATTTGATAGATCTGCCAGCATGCTGTCGGCACTTTTAGTCCCTCAGTGAGACAAATGCAGTAATGAAAATCAGCCCCTAGAGAACTGCAAGTTTCGACAACATACTTGTAATACGCAATGGCCGCACTTGGCCTATAATAATTTTTCCATTATTTTTCCTTTTACAATTTGCGTCGTATTTTTGGCTCATAAACATTTCTTCAAAACAAATTGATCTTTTAAATTGATCGATTAAATGGAAATACATTTTATATGGACTTGATTACTTAATGTTCTTTGAAGGGTATTCCAATGCAAGCCAAATATATACAGTTTTAGTAACCCTTTAATCCCTGTTACCAGGTGCCTTTGAAACCTGTCAAAAAACGAGACACTTTGAATCATTTTCGGTTGCATTTGCGATTTTCTCAGCTGGGAATCCGTCAGCAAAGTGAAATATTGTGTAATTCAAACAATTAGTTGTATTTATTTGTGAAAATAGCCAAGTCGAAACGTCAAAATGAGCAATTATATTCGGAACTCGGGATGATTCATCCTAAAATTTTGTGGGGTGGTGTCACTTCTGACGAGAAAGCAAATAGATTTGCTTATATTTAATTGTTGGCCGGGTTAAGTAATTGCGCTGAATAACGGGCAGTGCCTTATTTGGCCAGCGATTGCCGCTGTTCTTCACAAATTTAAATTTCAATGCGGTGGCGTATACGTAATGTGGGGCAACGGAAACTTGCGCATACGCAGCGGCATCTGCTTAATCATATGTTTTATTATTGTTATTATGCTGTATTATTAGTACGGGCATGCATTGTGGCGCAGAAGACGAACGATATGATGGCTCATCCTTAGCTCTATATACTATATATAAGCAGGCACTTGGCCGGCATTGTGCCCATCAATAAACAGCTGTAGTCGCAAAAATAGCAGTTAAATAAAAGCGGACAATTTTAGAACAATATTTGGGCATTAAAAAAAGAAATTGCTTCCCTTATTTTTTTTGAACTGAGTGACAAAGTTACAAATTTAAATAAAAAATAAAAAGGGAAATAACATACAAAAATATTATGCCTTTTAATTCTAACATTCTAACAATTTTGCCTTTTCTGACCGCTCGTATTATATATCGGCTCGGCATGGATTTATGGTAAATGGCGTATTCTATGTGAGTACTAGATGCCAAGTGGGCAAGTGCCGTTGACGCAAATTGTGCGCCCCTGCCAAATTGCTATTATTTTTATTGTTATGATGCATAGTGCCTCCAGAGTTGAGGTCGCTTCGTTTCTATCTAGCCGCTGCACTTCGGTGTGAAGTGCGCCAAGATCGGTGATCCTAACCAGATCCGTAGCCTGGATTTCATTTTGGGGGGAATTTGGAATTGGAAAACAAACTTTATTCTTTAAACTTTAGCTTATCAAAAATTGACTAAATGAAGATAGATCAAGGTTTTATTATATTATTAGACTAGCATCTTTCTTTCAAATATTCTTAATAAATTGTATACACATATTCATTAAACAAATTTTTGCAAAATTGGTCCCAAAATAAAAGTAAAACGTGACTTTCAATGCGGAATAATACGGAAACTTTTTAGATCCTTTGTACTTAACTAATGGAAACTATTATCTAAAAGCTAAGCATTTATTATAAAAGTCGTTAAAATAAAAAAAATGAACTAACAGGCATTTCGCTTCGAAATCTGGAAAACAAATATTAACCAACTGAAATATTTTCAATAAATGGAAATGGGGTCCCACAGTCGAACCCCCTTATAGAGGATCCTGACTACGACCTGCTGGTTAGTGGCCACCTCATTGAAGTGTCGACTGGCGAGCGATGCGCAATGTTAAAATGAACAAAATTGGAAACAAAACGAAAAATGGAAATGCCAATGAAATTCCAACGCACAAATCGAGAGCCCCACACCCACAAGCTATGTGGGCTATATATCCGACATCGAGAAATCGCCAGCACTAGTAAGACATGTGTAAATATTTACGTTTTGCCTTATTTTGTGTTCATATGGAAAGGGGGCTGGGCAGGAGGAAGAGGATCTTCGAGATAAAGTGACGTCGATGTCGACGACCGACGAGCGGCGACGCAAGAATTTTGGAATTTGGCATGGTCGAAGGACGCCTGTTGTTGCCATTGTTGTAGTAACCCCACTCCACCCCTTCCCCCACCCCCCAACAAATACTATATGGTATTCCTATCCATCTACAAATACGTATATCTTTATATCTAGTACGCAGTGGGCGAATGTGCATATGTTTTTTTTTGATTGGGATTCGGATTCTGATGCGGAGACGGATTCAGATTCGGATGTGGCTGCGGAATGAGTCAACTGGGTGCTGCCAAATGGGGAATTCTATTTTGTGCTCGTATGCAGCGCAAATGCTCATATATTCGCAGCTGCATAAACATCTGCATTTTAAGGGCTATAAAGGTCAGAAGTGCTGAAAAGATAAGGAAATTGTTCGAGCAAGTAGGAATTTCAAATGGCCATGTAACTAACTAATTAAGTGATTTTGACTTTTATGGATATTATTTAAAAATCTATGGTTAATAAAAGGCATTTAAAAATCTTTGATTGAAATGAAATGGAAGCAAATCTCAGATCTAGAAAAGCTTAATTCTCAACATTAAAATGAGAAATATCTAGCACCTTTTACCTGATTATTTATAGAAAATTTGAACGATAACAAACAAATTTGGATTCAGGGAAAGTACATCAAAGCTTAAATCGAAATATATATTTAATTAAAACAATATTACGCATCTCCCTATTATATTTTAGGTAAAATGGGGGCACTACTAAAATGCAAATCGTGGAGCAAAGTCAATTTCAATTTCAAGTTCGCGTCTTCGTCATAGTTGTTTGTCAGCCAGCGCTGGGATGTGAGTGGGATGGCCTAAATATAGAACACCTGGCCCAAAATAGATTGGCCATGTGGCCATTGTGACGTCGGATGGAACTGGAGCAGGATGAGTTGCGGTCAGGTGCTCGCCCCCGCCGGAATGTAAACAACTAAACAGCCGATGCTGGAATGCCATTGTTTGCACTCGCTTCCATCTACTCAATCACAATCATTTCGGGGCAGAAAGAAATCTCGGTCGGAATTCGCTCTCTTCCGATCGGAAGATAGGAGTCTTTATCTCCCCCTCAAAAAAACAATGCCGAATCCAAATAGCTGTCAATCTGTCAACCCGAGATGCTGATGCTGACCCTTCCCGCTTGCTTTTTTGCCAGCTCAGAATGACTCGTGGAATCGCAACTTAGACTGTGACCTCTCAAAAGATTCCCGAGTGCAAGTTGGATGCACGGTCTAAAAAATACAGATTTTCTTCAAAAGTGAATATTTAAGTATGTTGAAAATAGACATTTTATTAAATAAAATACATAGTAGATTTTAACGCAATTTGTTTATAAACCACATATCAATTTTAAAATCACTTCAAAGTCATTCCGAATCACTGCGCATTTATAATTTACAAAATAGATATAGCCAAAATCATCATCACTATTTCGAGGTGCTGATGGGATTTATATGTACCATGTTTCAATATCAAAATCACTTAAAATTCATTTCTAATCACTGCCCATTTCTGATTTATAGAATAGATACTGCCAAAATGGCATCACTATTTCGGGGCTGCTGATAGGAGGCAGCATCTTGGGTTATCAGGTGCTGAGATTTGGGGAGCTCAGTCTCCGTTGAATTGCTCAGATCGTCTGGCCGTCCGTCCCGAAACATGTGGCTCCTACTGGCCCTCGTCCTGCTCCTGGTGATCCTCGCCCTGGAGATGCTGCGATTCGTGCGGAACATGCGCACCATTCCGGGTCCCCTGCCGCTGCCCCTGCTGGGCAACGCCCACCTCTTTCTGGGCCTCACTCCGGCGGAGGCCTGCCTCCGGATGGGCGAACTGGCCGAGAAGCACGGCGACACCTTCGGCCTCTTTCTGGGACCCTCGTACAGCGTCATGCTCTTCAATCCGCGCGACGTGGAACGCGTCCTAAGCAGCACCCAACTGCTGACCAAGTCGGAGGAGTACTCCTTCCTGGGACGCTGGCTGAACGAGGGACTGCTGGTGAGCAACGGACGCAAGTGGCACCGCCGGCGCAAGATCATCACTCCGGCCTTCCATTTCCGGATTCTGGAGCAGTACGTGGAGATCTTCGACCGGCAATCCCTGCGACTCGTTGAGGAACTTAAGCTCCGGAGGAGCAGAGGCCACGCAGGGGTCAACCTAGGCGAGGCCATTCACCTCTGTACACTGGACGCCATCTGCGGTGAGTACACTGGGCAAAACTATCATCCATGCAAGGAAATATTTAAAAGGCATTTTTTATAAAAAGTGAACGCTGTTTAAAGAAATAAATATGGATTAACCAATAATTTTTGTAATTCATTTGATTGTTTTTGGAATAAATTTAAATGAATGAAAATGTAATCTAAATTTAAACCACATAAGACTTAAATCTAATGCATTTAAAACAAGTAGGTCCCATTATAAATCTTATATCTAATAATATCTAATAACATAAGCTCAAATAATTTAATATTTTATTATCCAGTTAAATAAGGATTAAATTTAATTTCATAATTTGATTTCACATTTCAAATATCAAATTTTGACTCAAGAGCCAGAAATTTATTTATTTTTTATTCCATTAGTAGCTTTTTAAAATAAAACTTTAAGAATTTGCGTTCCCTGAAGTATAATAAAATAATAATTTATGACTTCAGAGATAGATCTTTCATATTGGTAATATTATTTTGATTGACTTAATGATAAAACCAACTTGAGAGTCTAAATACAATACTTTAAACTTTTATTAGTTTCCTTTATCTCTAAGTGGCCGTATTCTAATCGAGGAATTCCGGAGTGGAGAACTTATTATTATTGAAAACGTTGGGACAAGGTTCAAAACCTCTCACCGCCATAAAATACTAAATACGGCTACCAACTGCGATAAGATATCGGGGATCCGTGTTCGACCCCCGATTTCGGTAGTTAGCTGGCGTTCTACAGCATGATAAGATATTCTATGGAGCGATTAGCATTAGCCACACTCAGCCAAAATAAGGTAGTGGTTTTCGTTTTGAACCACTCAAATTAACAAAATATTTATGGTAAAAGTATTTATTTTCATCTTTTAGAGAACTGATGAAAAACTCTGCCTAAAATGAAAGTTCCGAAATATATGTATATTATGCTTAACAAGCTTTTTCAAGTTATGGCCACTTGTTTGCCGTGTATTTTTGGGTGGATAATCAATGCTTTTGGCCAAGTCCGTTGTGGCCCTCAAGTTTTCGGCCGAATCAGTTGTGGCTCCGTTGCCAGTGCGTGGAGATTGATTAGGGGAAATCACACAATTATACATAATATATATAGACCACCAGCGGAATAATGATCCTGATCATAGGCGCAATCCTGGCCAGCGCCCTTTTCGTGGGCCTGCTGATCTACCAGCTGAAGTTCAAGCGGCTGATCAACATGATCAGCTACATGCCGGGTCCTCCGGCACTGCCTTTGGTGGGCCATGGCCACCACTTCATCGGCAAGGCGCCGCACGAGTTGGTCCAAAAGATATTTGAATTCATGCAGAACTACGCCAAGGACCAGGTGCTCAAGGTCTGGCTGGGCCCCGAGCTCAATGTGCTCATGGGCGATCCCAAGGACGTGGAAGTGGTCCTGGGCACCCTGCGGTTCAACGACAAGGCCGGCGAGTATAAAGCCCTGGAGCCCTGGCTGAAGGAGGGTCTGCTCGTCAGCCGCGGTCGCAAGTGGCACAAGCGGCGCAAGATCATCACGCCCGCCTTCCACTTCAAGATCCTCGACCAGTTCGTCGAGGTCTTCGAGAAGGGTTCACGGGAACTTCTGAGGAATATGGAGCGGGATCGCCTGAAGCACGGCGATTCTGGTTTCAACCTCTACGACTGGATCAATCTCTGCACCATGGACACGATCTGCGGTAGGAAATCATGGGGAAAAATTCGATCTTATAACTATAGGGTTTTTTTTGAGGAAATCAGTTTGTAACAGCTAGTGGAATGATTTCATATCCCGATTTTCCCATCGATTGAAAATGGTTTTATTGATTAAAAATGGTTATTCGATTTGTTTTTCAGAAACGGCCATGGGTGTGTCCCTGAATGCGCAAACCAACGTTGATTCGGAGTACGTCCAGGCGGTTAAGACCATATCGATGGTGCTGCACAAGCGAATGTTCAACATTCTGTACCGATTCGACCTCACCTACATGCTAACCCCGCTGGCGAGGGCGGAGAAGAAGGCGTTGAATGTGCTCCACCAGTTCACGGAGAAGATCATCGTCCAAAGAAGGGAGGAGCTCATCCGCAGTGGAAAAGAACAGGAGGCGAGTACCAAGGAGGATGTCGACGATGTGGGCGCCAAGCGCAAGATGGCCTTCCTGGACATCCTGCTGCAGTCGACCATCGACGAACGGCCACTCAACAACCTGGATATCCGCGAGGAGGTGGACACCTTCATGTTCGAGGGCCACGACACCACCTCCTCGGCCCTGATGTTCTTCTTCTACAACATAGCCACCCATCCGGAGGCGCAGCAGAAGTGCTTCGAGGAGGTCATGTCCGTGGTGGGTCAGGACAAGAGCACGCCGGTCACCTACGAGCTGCTGAACAAGCTGCACTACGTCGATCTCTGCGTCAAGGAGACCCTCAGGATGTATCCCTCCGTTCCACTGCTCGGTCGCAAGGTGCTCGAGGATTGCGAGATAAGTAAGTATCGCAAAAGGAACACTTCGCTGGAAGATTTTTGGTTTGTTATTGTAACTCGATTTTTTTTTTATTTTAACGATGCAATTGATCGATTGTTTTGAGAAATGGCTTTACGGAAAAACGACCAAAATTTAGCACTTCTAAGCCTATCAATTTCCGGGTCAAGCTTTTGATTTCGAAGTAAAAGCTTGTGGCTTAATTCTATTATTTTTATGATAAAAACTAAAAAAATAGCTTTGCGGAATATTGACATAAAACCTGTATGTCTCATTTTATTATAAAATTGTCAAGGGTATTTACAAAATTACTTCGCTAAAAATGTACTTTTAAAGCCCATTACTTATCTTACTGAATTCGATGTACCATATCTCTAAAAATTTTGAAAAAAAAATAAGCATAACTATTTTTATCTTTACTTATCTAAAAAAAAGACGACTTCCAATAATAACTTTCTCCAATTCAGATGGAAAGCTCATCCCGGCGGGCACGAATATCGGCATCTCACCACTTTATCTGGGCAGACGGGAGGAGCTGTTCAGTGAGCCCAACAGCTTCAAGCCAGAGCGATTCGATGTGGTCACCACCGCCGAGAAGCTCAATCCCTACGCGTACATTCCGTTTTCGGCCGGGCCTCGCAACTGTATTGGCCAAAAGTTCGCCATGCTGGAGATCAAGGCCATTGTTGCGAATGTTCTGAGGCACTACGCGGTGGACTTTGTGGGCGACACTTCGAAACCGCCCGTCCTCATCGCCGAACTCATCCTGCGCACGAAGGACCCCTTGATGTTTAAGTTGCGGGAACGCGTCTACTGATCCGTTTTGTTTACAAACAATTGTATGAAATTGAAATTATAAGAATTAAATGCATGTGTTCAGAAAATCAAGCATGGGCTTTATTTATTTACAAGGTAATATTTTATGTGCAATTTGAATTTGCCGCGCTAAACTACTAAATGCAACCTTGCAAAATATACCAGATATACTTTTTCCCGCAGGCTTGTATCGGTTTATTGACATATTCTATATCTTGGCGGGACTTTGCCAAATCTGAAAACTTCAACTAAAAAGTGTACTATGCTTTTTATCAAAATCATTAATTTTAGTCTAACAATGTCTAAGACTTAGCTAATGTGTTTGGAAAAATCTTAAATACGTAACATTTTCACGTTTTTAACCGATAGTTACACAGAAAACTATTGTTGTTAAAACTAGAGTTTGTCCAAAATCTGGACTTGTATTTAAACGGAATTTGATCCCCCCAAAATAATACAGGTGCCGTTTCAATTTCAATTTCAATTTTAGTTTTATTTCTGTTTGTTTTTTCTGCAAGAACAATATGTTATGTACTCGTTGAAAACACAAAATAAATATATATATTTTGTTCCCGAAATTGTTACATTCTCGCACGCGCGCTTGCTTTTTAAATCTGATTTTTGTAGCCTAAATATGACATTTTTTGTGGTTGTAAACGTACACATATATCCATATATATATATATAATATATATATATATATATATATATATATAATATATATATATATATACATTTATATATATATTTATTTATTTATTGATCAGTTTTAGTTTTTTATAAGTAGAGTTTCTTTAGCTTAAGTTTAGGCAATAAAATAACTTTATTTTCCTCATCTAGATTTTTCTCCATCTCTCTCTCTCTCTCTCTCTCTTTACACTTTTCTGTCTACCGCTCTCGCTCCTTCTCCTGCAGTGTATTTGTTAAGAGCGTTTGCATTTTTATTTTAAATTTACGAAAAAAAAAATGTTTAACATATAAGGTAAGAATAGGTAAAAAACACATTCGAAATAAACCTAAGACGCGTCCGATAAAATCGCTGTTTAAACAATATTTACATGGGTGTGTGTTTGTAAGGGTAAGCCGACGTTTAGCTGCTAATATTGCTTATGACTATATAACGTACAGATATCAGTGAGGGATTTGGATCTTTGTGTTGTTCGGGGTGTTGCTTTCACGTTTTCATTTCGTCAATCATATCATCATATCATCAATATCCATCCTTATCATTTTCTTTAGTTAAAACGCAGACCATGCTCACGAAATTGCTATCACTTTGGGTTAATACAAACTCATAAACAGATCAGATCGCATCGTATTCTATCGCACTTAGCTATATATACTTCGATATATAAATATATATATACGCGGGGGTACAGCTGACTGAAACTAGGTGCATTACAGACTATACACATACACATATAGTGGTTGCTATATCAACACAAACAAATTACATAATCACAAACAACAGAATTTTATTTTGGTGGCAGGCTTTCGGTGTGGTTAACGACAATGGCGATGGCTCTCCGATTCCGATTCCGATTCCGATCCCGATTCCGAGTTCGATTATCTGTGGCTACTGTACGTCTTGTACACCCGCGTCACTCTCGTCGATCCTGTGGGCGATGTGGATGAGGAAGTGGAGACGGATGTGGATGAGGACGAGGCAGCTGCATGCGACGCGGTGTCGGTTTCCACGGCCAAAACTTGCGCCGTCGTCTCCAGATTTAGGGGCAGGGTGTTGTCGTGGTCATCAGAGTGCTCGTAGATATAGTCGCGCTTCTTGAAGTTGTCAATGATGCGCTTCGTGGACTTCATGTGCGCCACAAAGGCTGCCTCCAACTGATCAAAATGGTAGATAACAATAACCAGTTAGAAGGGTCATCGAGTTTATTGGAGTTAGGGGTTTTATCTGTCTATAACTTTGGGATATATTATAAAAACCAATGTAAAACTCACGCTGGAGGTCAGGTTCATGAACGTGTGGTACTTCTCCAGCACACCGATAATCTCCTTAAAGCTGTTGCCTCGCAACTGTCGCCGCACCAGGGTCTCGTAAAGCTCATTTTCCGCGATTAAATTTCCCACCAGAATGGCCGCATAACTGCCCTTCAGCGTGTGCTCCATGTGGTGGCCGGCGCGTTGCAGAACTGTTAGGAAAACAATGCACCAGGGTTTTGGATTAGCAAGGAGCATAGATACTTATGCCCTCTGAATACTCACGATTGTTGACCGTCTCCTCCACTTCTTCTTGTTTCTTTTTGCCCTTCTCGTTGCTCTCGAGGAAGGCGTCCGTGTTCTTCTCGACCAATCTGCGGTTTGGGGGAGGAAACACTTAATTAACATACCAAATGACTGGAAATGTCGTTATGATAATACCTGGCCAGTTCCTCGCACTTGTAAAAGTACTCGAGCAGAGCTTGCAGCGCACTCACAGCTCCCTGCGACGGCGGATTGTCGGCCACGTACTCCGCCGGAGCGGCAGCTTGCATTAGCGCAGCCCGATTGGGCAGCGTGTGCATACACAGATTGATAAGCAGGGTGAGAACCTATCAGGGTAAGGGAGGAGTAGAATTAACTTGAAGGGCTAGGCTACAAAGCTATTGTTTTGGACACCCACCAGTATGCTCAGCTCGAAGACACAATGGTCGGGAATGTAATTCGCCGAGAGAAGCAGCAGCCGGAAGCTCGTCTCCACCACATCGCCACGCTGGCCGAGCAACTCGGCGCCCAGCGATGGCTGCGCCTCGTTGAACGTGTGCGTCAGATTGATCAGCACCTTGAGCACCGGCACCAGCAGCTCCCTCATGGCCACGCCCGGATGCTCCTTGTTGCTGCCAGCACAGTCCACCGAGGGATGCAGCATTAGTTGCCGGCTGCACAGGCGGTACAGTTGGCAAAGCGTCTCCACCGCTTTACCCTGGCCTGAGGTTAGCATGTAGCGTTGGTTCGCCTCGTTGTGCTGCGTCACATTCTCGAGGACTCGCAGACATCGCGCCACCGTTTGCATGTTGTCCAGCAGCCCGGGCTGCCAGTGAATCTCCGTGTCGCAGGCAATCACCGGTCTGCAGAAATCTGAGATGGTCTTGATGATGTGCTCCAGACCGCCTAGCTTGCGCAGATCCTCCTTGAACCACTCGCCCGCCCTTTTGGACGTGAGCGATAGTAGCGTTTCCATTGCCAGCGTGCCCACGGTTAGGGAATCGACATTGAGATGCGTGCCCTTGCCCTGCGCTTTGATCTCCTCGCACAGCTCCCGCACCTTTTGCTTGTTGCGGTCGTAGCCCGCCCGATCCGGGTGTCCACTCTCCGTGCTGCCACTGCCTACGCCGTCCGCCTCCAGGAGGTTGATCATCAGCTCCAGGGAGTCGCGATCCAGGTCCATGTTGAGGCCCTCCTGGGAGAGGATGTACATAATGGCCGAGGTGCACAGGCCCAGGCTGAGGTCTTTGTTGGCGTCGGATAGTGCCTACAGATATATAATTTAAAAAATATTGAGCTTGTATTTTAGAAAAAAACATTTCAATTACATTAATGAAAGCCAACTGTTCAATAAAGTACTTGCTAAAATAACTTGATTTCTAAGATATATTCTATTAATCATTTCGTGTTGAATGGTTTTTATTTTAAACTATGTATATTTTGATAAATGTTATGCTGACTTAAGCACTATTTGGCATAACTCATTGTTTATTTAATGGGAAAAACGACACCATTATAAACATGGCAATCTAAATAAAAAAAAGCACATATTCTCACTAATTTTTCATATTAATGCAGTCATTTAATACCCAATAGGCTGACAAAACAAACGCAGCAATTCATCGAAAAGTTGATTTATAGAACTTGATATGGTTAAATACGAGCATGTAAATAAAATGAACAATAAATTGCAAAGAGGTGCAAAAACTAAAGGCAGTGTAATATTTTGAACCAATAGAAGAAAGGAGACTCACCTTGAAGAACTTTGTGACCACGCCGTGGGCACGAACATGCATCCGGAAGGAGGGCATCATGCACTTGGCGGCCAGTTGCAGGGCGGAGAGGCAGCGCGTCGCAGGGGGATTGTGCGGCTGCAGTGCGTCCAGGATGTACTCGACGTCGTCATCCATTTCCTGGTACTCTCCAATCTCCTGGATCTGGTGGGCCGTCTTCACGTTTCGCACCACCGTATAGTAGTCCTTGGTTTTTCGATCGACGCGAATGGGCCCGCCGCCGCCGCCAGTCGGTCCTCCTCCCACTCCGCCAGTCGATCCTCCTCCGCCCGCTCCACCGAATGCCGCTGCCGCTGCACTGCGCTCCAGATCGAGCTCACCCGCAATGGGTTCCAAATCGAGCTCAAAGGCATCGACACTGGTGGAGGTAGCAGGCACTCCCTGTTTCCCCGCTTGCCGCGAGATCTTCACGAGCGCCGGACTATCGCCGCGCAGTGTGGACGCACTGCTGCACGCACTGGAGGAGCCATTGTTGTTCGACGAGGGACTGTCACCGAAATCGCCATCGGACTTGCCCGCCGCCAAATGGTGCAGCAGTAGGTGGTCCTTGGCTCCGGCGACGCCTGCTCCCGATGCCGAGGCATTGCTGGCATCGCTGCCGGTTCCGCCGCCATTCGCCTCCAGTGCCGCATCCCAGCTGTGCTTGTACAGATGCCGTTTGGCCACCGACGCCTGCTCCGCTTGATCGGATGGCACCAGGGCGCGGCTCTTGAAAATGCTGCCCTTCTTCTTGGAGATGACCAGCTTGACAGCGCCTCGTTGCTCGGCAGCAGAGGGTTCCGCTGCTCCTGCCCCTGCACCTGCTGCAGCGGTGCCACCCGCTCCCGCATTGGCCGATCCCTGGGAGTCCAAGGTGAGCGTTCGCTTGAACTTGTCTTTGAACTTGAAATCGCGCGGCGGGGGCGAGGAGGAGGATCCGTCATGCTGCAGCGAGGAGTTGTTTGAGTTGTTCGAGAGCTCGTCGGGATCGGGATCCGGATCATGGTCCGGCGAGTGTTCCCTGTGATCCGTGTGCGGAATCTTAGCGGGCGTGGGTTGTTCCTCCTCGTTGCCCTCAGGAGTTTCCTCCTCTTCGGGCGCCTGCTGCTGTTCCTGCTGCTGCAGAACCTGCGTCACCTGCTGGTTCTTTCGTTTTCGGCCATAGCTACGTGGTGCTCCACCCGCCGCTCCGCCCTCCATCAGGCGACTGGCCTCAGCTTTAGCGGACAGATTGGCGGCTATCTTGTTAATGTTGTTATTGACGCTGGCCGAATTATTATTATTGGCCCGGGCGGCAGCATTGCGTCCTCTTCGCGGCGGGGGTGCAGCCGCAGCCTGTTCCAGCTGCTCCTCGTTCGCCGGCGCCGCGGCCGCCGGTTCGTCCACTTCCATGTCGACATCTTGCTCGGCGTTTTTTCTGGAGCCTCGAGTGCCTCGTGTGGTTCTCTTAGGCGTTGGAGGCGAAATGGCAGCCGCGGCCGCATCTGCTCCCTTGGCTCTGCCTCGAGTTCGGGTCTCCGTGGCCGGAGGAGGTACTTCCACGTTGTTATTGGCCTTCCTGCCCCTGCCACGTGTCGCCCTCTTCGGTTGCTGCTGCTGTTGATCCGCCTCCTCGTTTGGCTCAGGATCTGTATTGCCATTTAGCCGCGGCACTTCGCCTCGTAGCACCGCCAGTATGTCTTCCTGCAGCGGCGTCTCCGGCACCACCACTGCTGCTGCTCCCGTGCCAGCTCCATCGATGGTCATCATCATGGACTCCAGTCGCGACTCAATGTCCGAGGGCGGGGCCACCAGCGAGGAGTGCTGGCTCGTCTCCAGATCACTGGTAATCACACTGGATCCCCGGCTGCGGATCACACAGCTGTCCTCCTGAACGGCCTGCGCCAGTAGCTGTGGCGTGCTGTTGCCCTTGGAGGAGATGCTGCCCAGCACAGAGGATTGCGAGTCGAAGTCGTGATCGGATCGGGTGGTGGGCGATATGACCGCGGAGCCTCGCTGCGGGTGCAGTTGATGGTGTTGTTGGTTTGATGGCGGATGCTGTTGCGCTTGCTGACTGTTGTTGGCCTGTTCGCTGAAGGCTAAATGAGGTGAGGGCGTCTTGAATTCAGAGTTGGGCTCGGCGGGATTAGCTCCAGGGGCTGAGGCTGGAGCGGCTACTGCTGGTCCAGGACCCGCGGCAGCCAACAGCTGCTTGTGCTTGTGCTTCTTGCTCTTGGACTTCTTCTCGCTGCGGGATTCCGCAGCTGCAGCGGCTTTGGCGATGGCGTTGCGGATCACGTCCGTCTTGATGATCAGCTTGAGCCGCTCCTTGGGTGGCTTGTCCGGCGATATCTTCACCGTGCAGTAGTTGATCTCCGGCGGTTCCTCCTCCTCGTCCTCCTCCTCTTCGTCCTCCTCGTCTTCTTGGTTGGGGTCCAGTGACTTGCGTTCCTCAAAGGAATCGCCAGCTGCTCCTCCTCCACTTCCACCTCCTGTCGCTGATGATGCCTCCACCGAATCTGCAGCTGACAGCGGCGGCGGCCTCAGTGGCTTCACTGTGATTTTTGGCGTACTTGCAGGAACTGTTTCATCTCCGGTCCGATCCGCTGGCTCCTCATCCGTGACCGGAAGCAGGTTGTGCTGGTTCTGGTGAGCTGCGGGCGAACTGCTCGGCGGCTCCTCGCTATCCGTGCTGACCAAGCGCGAAGTGCCCTGCAAGATATGCAGAAAGTGCGAGATTAGCTGGGAATTCTACTGGAATCCACTGTTTTTTGGGGGCTGCCTACTTCTAGCTGATCTGGCAAATGGAAAATGGAGGCCCTTCACGATAATTAGCACTCCAACTGAACCGAACTGGGCAAGAAGCCACCGATAAATGCGGAACAAGAAGCGAGAACGAGGCGAAAAAAACAAAAGAGCAACAACAACTTGGGAGAGTGAGAGACTCCAATTCCGTTGGTTTGCCATGTAAAAGCGCGCGTAATTTAACACTGCTTCGCGCGCTGCGCTTCTTTCCCTTTCCCACACATGGCGGAGAAGGCAGGGGAAGGGAGAAGAAGCAAGCACCTGGGAGAGAGTGGCTGGGAGAGAGTCAGAAGTGAGAGGTGGCGGTAACGGTGGAGAGAGCGATCACACTCGGGGTACTCGACTAATTGTTGGAGTTGGATAATTGCTTGCTTCGCTGGGTGAAATGTACCGAGCACGAGTGGTGAAAAGGGAGTTCAAATAAAATTTAAGAAATGACAGGGGCACTCACTAATATGGTGAGAAAGTAATTCAAATTGGATTCGGATTTAAATATATTTAATATTATTAATCACCAATCCAATTTTATTAAGAATATAAATTTTCAAAATCTAGTTAGGTATTTAAACTGTGATCACAAAAAATTAAGCTATGCGAAAATAGATATTTTATATTACTGCTTTTTCGATTGTTGATTATTCACAGAAAAGATAATAAACCTATATACTTTGAAGGAGGGCAATCAACTAAAACTAAGTTCTTGCTATAGTTCTCAACAAAAGTCCCAAGAGTGCGCCACTCACCTTGGAAATGCGGAGAACGATGGGTGGATGTTCCGGCGTGCGGGAGGCGCTTGGAGGATTCGACGTACCGCCGGATGCGAAGGGCAACTGAGTTGTCGTAGATGACGCGGATGTGCTGGGCGCAGATGTGGGCGGGGGTAGCGACGGCTCTGATCCCGGACTGCCAAACGTGGAACTGATGAAGGCTTCCGACAAGGAGGTTGCCGCAGCGGCTGTTGCTGTAGCCGCCACTTCCGCAGGTTGGCGCGTCGGCTTGGGAATGATCAGATCCTTGGTGGGCGTGGGATAGCGCTCGTCCTCGTCCACTTCGCAATAGTTGACGGCCTTGCGGGCCCGGCCCAAAACCCTTGAGGGTGGTGCCTCCGGCTTCAGCTTCTTCTCCTCCTTTGGCTTCTTCTCCTTTTTGTTCTGTTTGCCCGACGCACTGGACGGCTGCTCTGGCTGCTCCGAGGCGGGATCACTTAGCCCCTCGCCATCCCGATCGGAGGCGCCGTAGAACGCACCAGGCGTCGATGGCGTGGTCGTGGCTGCTGTTCCTCCTCCTTGCGCTGCAGCTGCGGCTGCTGCCTTCTTCTTGGGCGACTTGCGCTTCCGCTCTGCGGAACTGCCACCCTTGCCCGGCTTTAGCTTCAGTCCGCCCGCCTCCTGGGCACCGGAAGTGGGTGTGGCACCACCACCACCGGAGAACTGATCTCGCATCGGCGATGCACCGGCCCCGCAATGCGGCAACTGTTGGATTATCTGCGCTATAACCTCCGGCGGAGCAGCGTTCCTCGATTTAAAGAACTTTTTCGGCTTCGGCGGCTCCGGCACCGAAACGGACAGGTCGTTGGGATCGTGGTCCTGCGTGGAGGCAGGACTCTGAGAGGGGCTGGCGGCCGCTGCAGCCGCCGCCGCTGCCGCGGCCATCGGATGGAGGGCGGACAGAGTGTAGGTGCGCGTGGAGGTGAAGCCCATCTTGCCCCATTTGCCCACGGTGCCCACGGACCGGGCCACAGTGGGCCGGTTGGTGTTCTCCTTCTCCTTGCAGAGCGAGTCCAGCGGCACCACGATGTTCTTGCCCCAGCGCGACATCTTCGCTCGGTTGCGGTTCCTTGGCTCCTCCTTGTCGTATCCTCTCACTCCTTGTTGGTGGCTCTAATCCTTGGCAACCAGATCACTGCAATTCGATAACATATTAATGGCCAGTTTCAATAAGTTACAGTCGGCAACAAAACCTTCGCTCACCCAAGTAAACATTTGGATTTTGGGATATAATTGCTTATATACTGGGTCAACAAATATTAAAAATAAATACAAAACAAAGTTAGATATTTCCGAAAATATCGATGTAACATGGGTCTGGTTTGACCAAACGAATAGATAAGATTTGGAATTATGTTAGTATTATTATTAATTAGATATTAATGTAACAACTTTTACAAGACGTAAAGTAAACAGAAAACCTAATTTTTGGTAAATACCAATTCAGAGTTTACCATTCATAACCTCTTTCCTGCCGAGAAGCCCTGAGCTAGGCGGTCGAAACTTTCGCAGGATATAGACCACAAATATACCCCTTTCCCAGCATCATTAACAATTAATTCATGTTTTTGCACTGCGGACAGTTATTGAATTTTACTAAAAGTGAGCGATTTGTTTGGCCGAGGCAAAGAGAGAAGTGCAGCAACAGCAAAACACAACAAACGCGCCACCGTAAGCACTGCGTGGGTGCGAGCGAGAGCACACGATAGTGCGCGCTTACGCACACACATACAGACCAGCGATTTCCAATTTCCACACACACGCACCACAAATATAATCAAGTCCAATTTCCAAACAATTTGTTGCACTTTGCTGTTGCAATTTTCCCTAATCTTCAATAAACAAAACTAAAACACTTACCTCAAGTAAAAACATTTGACTGCTCTCTCCGTTTTGATGCTGTTGTTATGTTTGCTGCGTGGATGCATGTGGGTGTGTGTGAGTGAGTGTGGTCAAAAAAATCTCTGTTGCTGCTGCAAAGCATATGAATGCGACTGCGTGCGTTTGTGTATGTTGGGAATGCAATAAAACAAACGATGTTTGCGTTTGCTTATTGGCGCATTTTCTTTGCACGAAGCACAGTTCGATAATTTCGCGACTATTGGGTTCCAAAACTAAAACACTATCGTTCTTATCATTTTCCGTTTGGCCGCCAAGCCAATTGCAGCGAGTATTTTGCGTTGCACACACACGGGCCGTTTGCTTTTGCCACCACTTTTACTTTACTTTACTTTACAGCACAGCATCATCCCAGAAGCAGCAACAACAACACACGCACCACCACCACCAACACTAACACAAACAACCACAACAACAAGAGCGACAATTATAGCTGCTCTGCTACTGCCGTTCCGTTCTTCTTTTAATGCGAATATTTTCTGATTTGGCGATTTATGGCCCGCTAAATCGGGACCAACTTAATTCGCGCGTTGGGTGCACTGCGGACTCAGTGCAATGTCAACGAACGCGTGGGGAATTTCAAGTTTTGCACGGGCAAAATGCACGAAATTTTCTCTGTTTTTCTACTAGAGATGGGAAAACATCGATGCTAACATCAATGTTTTCAAAACATCGATATTTGGCAGGGCATCATCAATGTTCTCTCACCTCTAACACTTTGCTACCTGTGGAGGGGATCTGTACTATCTGCGGATTGTGTCTCAACTACATATCGATAAGTGTCTCATCCCATCTCTATTCACCAACGGCGAAATAAGTAATAGCCTGATTCCATTGGCGCATTAAAACGCATTTAGCCTAATGCGCATTTATTTACACAGGGAATCCCATAAGGCTAAATGCCGCATTTAAAATAAATGCGATTTTTAAATGCGATTAAAAACCATTCGCCCCTAACAATTTTAGAAAAAATACCGGAAAATACCGATGTTGAACGATATTTTGTTCGTGCCACCACTACAACAGCTGTTTTCTATATGCAAGGTTGGCGCAATTTTTGATGTCTTTTGAATATAAAATCTATTTTGTATAAAAATGACTGAAAACTAAAGCGCAGGCTGCAAATTCTGCTCGCAGTACCACAATGCATTACTGCTGGATCTCTGGCATAAAATAACTCCCACATATACGGTGATCCTAGCCCTTTTTGGAAACTGTTGTGGTTTTCATTGCAAACCCGTAATAACAACGCAATCAGCTTCCCTTCCTTGTCGTCCAAGTTGCCAAATGCCTCGGTCGCATTATAGATGTCCTGCTGAGCATTACAGAGTTTAGTAAACTCACTCATGTTCATTAATTTTAATTAATTTCTTTTGGATTTGCCATAACGCAAAAGTAAACAAACCAAGATCAGCTGCTCGTGCCACTCACATGTCGGAGTAGCATTAGCTAAATGCTAATGCGCCAATGGAATCAGGCACATTTAAAAAGTCCACTAATGCGGCAATGGAATCAGGCTATAAGGCGGTGCAAATATTCACCACTTAAAGGAGGGTACCTCCACTACATATCGATAAATATTACTTCCAATCTCCAAAAGTATTGATAATGACCATCCCTATTTCTCACGCATGTGACTGTGAAAATACCGCAATCAGCTGTTTCTGGTATTTTTGCGGCGATTTTGAGTATTTTGCCGCTAGCCGCATGTACATTTTTATGTCATCAGGCGGTCCAAATCCAATTGGATTTTCCGAAACGAAACAAAACAGGGTCAACAAAACGCCAGCTCTTTAACGTTCATCAATTAAAGGGCGCTCCAAAACTCCAGCCATCCCGCCTGCTCAGTTCCGTTTGCCCAGGAAAGAACAGGATCAGGATGTCGACGCGTCGCCAGGCGATCACATTATACAGAAATCTCCTGCGCGAATCAGAGAAGCTGCCCTCCTATAACTTCAGGTGGGCGTGGTGAAATAGGCAAATCTATCTGTGATTTTGGAATCAATTTTCAGGATGTATGCTGCCCGCAAGATAAGGGATACATTCCGCGCCAACAGGGGCATCAGGGATTTCGGGGAGATCGACCGACAGATGGTCGCCGGCCAGCAAAATCTGGAGTTGATACGTCGCCAGGTAAGTGTACTCCTTATCAGCAACGATGGGAAGTATCTAGATGGCCACACACAATCAACTTTCAGCCCTGATATAATATAGACGAAGTTCCTACTTGATAATTTGTCATCTACAAAGAATCGTCGCTTTTAAGCCACAAATAAGTTGGTTAGTAGAGAACGTCTAACGTTTTCAACTCATAACCACATATAGCAAATTCCCCATGAGTTCAGTTATGAAGGTTATATATTATAATTAAATAGTTTTGCAATTACATATGTCAGATTTCATATTCTTGACTTTATTTACATATTAGTTTATTTTACATTTTAAAAACCTAAAAACTTGTATTTCTAATAGTTCAAAGGCTTTTTTGCAATTACATATGTCAGATTTCATATTCTTGACTTTATTTACATATTAGTTTATTTTACATTTTAAAAACCTAAAAACTTGTATTTCTAATAGTTCAAAGGCTCTTGATGTTTTCGCTGGCCTTAACTAAAACCCTTTTTTTCTATAAATTCAGTTATTAAGTCCGCTAACATTTAATTATGATCGAATAACAAGCCAATCATAATTTAAGTTTTTGATTTATATAAGATACATATTAAATATTTTTCTATAAATTTCCTTTTATTAAACCTTCAAACTTACGTTCCTAACTATACTGTTAGTCTCTATAAGTTTTCGTTTTCCTTAATATAACTTCGAACTAAAATTTAAAATTTTTGAAATAATAACTTAATTGTACTAAGAGTTGGGAAAAGCAACTAATTATTTTTTATTTTAATAATTATGGCAACCATATGCCCAAACTAAAGTGGCATTTGCTCTTTAGTTAATTCTGTTTTTCTATGAGATAAATAGTAAACCTAATATGCGTCCACTACCTAGCTAAATGAAAAACAAAAGTAACAATTTTACCCCCATTTTTTCGCTTATCAGATTGGTAGAGTTTGTTAACCCCTTTCGAATGCTCACAGGTGATCGTCGGACACCTGTACAGCGCCGACAAGCTGGTCATAGAGAACAAGAAGACCCTGAAGCCTTCGGATGACTGAGGATAAAACGAGTGGCAGCTGAAGCGAGTACAATAGCAGGGAAGGAGCAGGAGGAGCTGGTGGAGCTGAATGAGCAGGAGCAGAAGGCGTCTCTACATAAAGACACTACTCGAAAGACTCGACCCACACACAACACCACAACACACAATTGAAATTTGCATCCATCAAACCAGGGAACCGAAATCATTTGCTAGCAAAAAAACACCAATTTAATGTTATGTTTAAACAAAAAATATGAAATTATATATACATACACATATATATTAATGGTATAAATAAGTACTAAAGTACTTTAGAAAAAAAAAGGCAGACACCCGGGGCCTATATGACATGGAATGTGTGTGAGCGGGAAAAGAAGGAGCTGGTAGTGGATCAGCCTACGCCTGGTAGGTACTAGCGGACACATTGCCGCCGGTGCCCGTCCAGTTGGTGTGATGGAACTGACCCTCCTGGCCCAGCAGCTCGTAGGTGTGGGCTCCGAAGTAATCACGCTGGGCCTGAAGCAGATTGGCGGGCAGCTTGGCAGTGCGATAGCCATCGTAGAAGCTGAGGGCGGTGGACAGGGCCGGCACAGGGATGCCCCAGCGGAAGGCATTGGCGACCACCTCGCGCCACGAGTCCTGCCCCCGCTCGATGGCCTTCTTGAAGAAGTCGTCCAGCAGGAGGTTCGACAATTGCGGCTGCGACGTGTACGCATCCTTGATGTTGCCCAGAAAGACGCTGCGAATAATGCAGCCGCCGCGCCACATCAGTGCAATGCCGCCGTAGTTCAACCGCCACTTATTCTCGCTGGCCGCCTCCCGCATCAGCATGAATCCCTGAGCATAGGACACGATCTTGGCACAGTACAGGGCATGCTTGATGTCGTCGAGGAACTTGGTGAGGTTGGCCACCTTCGCCTTGGTCGAGGGTCCCTTCAGCGATTGGCTGGCCTGGACACGCTCGTCCTTCAGGGCGGACAGGCAGCGCGAGAAGACGGCCTCGCCAATTAGCGTCACCGGTACTCCGTATTGGAGGGCAGCAATGGCCGTCCACTTGCCCGTGCCCTTCTGGCCAGCAGTGTCGCGAATCCGCTCCAGCAGATGCCCCTTGGCGTCCTTGTACTTGAGAATGTCCCGGGTGATCTCGATGAGGAAGGAGTCCAGCTCCGCCGAGTTCCATTTGCCAAACTCGTCGGCCATCTGGTCAGCCGACAGGCCCAGACTCTGCATAATGTGGTAGGCCTCGCAAATGAGCTGCATATCGCCGTACTCGATGCCATTGTGCACCATCTTGACAAAGTGGCCGGCACCGCCGTCGCCCACCCACTCGCAGCAGGGCTCGCCGTCGGCCTTGGCGCAAATCGCCTGGAAGATGGGCCGGATGAGGGGCCAGGCGGCCTCATGGCCACCGGGCATGAGGGAGGGTCCGTGGCGGGCACCCTCCTCGCCACCACTAACCCCGGATCCCACATAGAGCAGGCCCAGTTTGGCCAGCTCGTCGCAGCGGCGGGATGTGTCCTGGTACTCGGAGTTACCGCCATCGATGATCACATCGCCGGCGGAGAGCAGCGGCACCAGCTGCTGAATGAAGTCATCCACCGCACTGCCAGCTGGAATCGAAAAGGAAGTCTCGATTAGATACAGTCGATATTTCAATAAAGGAGCCCATCTGTAGAGCCAGTTGGCTCTATTAATGGGTTGTCCTTATAAATGCATTATTTAATTATCTTCCTTAGGCAGCTAAATAGAACAGTATGGAATTCATGATTAGATATAGTCAATAATTGAACAATTGAGCACATCGTAGAGCCCTGCACTATATCAAATGACTATTAATATGAATTTATTTTTATGATTTTAATGCTAAGTTTGGAATATAGTTCACAGATTGATTAAATCAGATCAAATTGTAGAACTTTTATATATTTTTACACCTAATTTTGCTTAATGTGTTTCAAAAGTTTCATCATCTTGCTAGTGTTTTTGTTTAGTTTAATTTTTTGTCTGATGGCGAATAAATAAATATGTACACATCTAATATTCATTTATTATCTTTAAAGTAAATTGTTTACTTATAAAAAGTGTTTATATATTGCTAATTTGTTTGTTACCCAGCTAGTTCTTTGTTTTATGGAGAAACCATAGATTTAGTCAGAAAGTAGAGCGTGCGATTTGACAAGGTCAATTGGTTGCTTTTGGAAAGTCACTGTTTTGCTTTGGAGGTCACCGTGAGGCGTCCCTAGCACTTCTCCAGCGCAATGGAAATGGAATGAAACCAGAACCAGATAAGGCCAACGAGTCGGAGTCGCGGTGATAGCATTGATCTATCTATCTAGCGGTCGTTTGCTAGTGGGACACACCAGCGGTCAAAAATGTAAGCCGAAAAACCAAGCAGATAATTCGTGATCATAGAAATCTGTGACATGTGATGGTTTTAAAACTTGAAATAAATAATGCAAATAAACATTTAACGGGAAGCTTTCTATAAAATGAATATCCTCTTTTTTTATATATAAATATATTATTGTTCTCAACTCTACTTTATTCAAGTTCACACGACTTGACATGCAACTTTTGAATATTAATTAAAAAAAAAAACAACTATTTTTATTACCCAAACTATGTAAACATAAGGCGATCCGCAGACGGGATGAATCATTGGAATTGGATTGGCCTGGCAACTTGCAGGGAAGGTCGCCGGGACAAATGATAATGTTGGACCGAACAATATGGATTTCGGCTTGTCCAATCCGAGGAAATTCCCTTTAAAAATTGCCCTTTGTGTGTGACCTATAATGAATGTCAAAGATTTCTCTCTGTGCTCGTGTTATTGTTGTTTTTGCGCAAACAACAACAAGTTAGGTAGAAATAGGAAGGTGGAGATAAGCCGGGCACGCCGATTAACGTACGAACTAGAGGTGAGTGGAATTTTGGACAAGCTAGTTTGAGAGAAAAAAGCGTAAGCCATGGGCTTGTGAATGGTATTTTAAAAATATGGACCACGCACTACAGCTACAGGCATATAATTTTTTGAGTAAAAATGAATAAAAACTGATGTTCTTTATTAGAAAGAATGTTACACTTTCAAATTTATTTCAAACATAAGTTATCAGTGAGGCTTGAAAATGAGATAACAGTATGACAAGACATAGCCTTTAAATTGACAATACAATATGTAACTAGTTGACTGAAAATGTTTGTTTTATGTTGTAATCTCGAAATTTACCAATTTATTATTAGTCATTTTAAAACTCAACCCTTTTTTTTTGGAAAAGTGCCATCTCTAAGCTTACTACAAACAACCGAAACATCAGTAAAGCTTTGAGTTTAAAACGCAGCTCAAAGATCTCTACTGTTATTGTTGTTACTCCTCTTTCTCCTCCTCTTTCACCAGTTTTTCCTCTCTTGCCATTTGCAAAATCGTTTATGACTTTGCTTTGACTTCCACTCACACGCGCACACACATGTATAACACACAGTTAAAGCGGAGTGACCGCTTACAACAGCAGGTTTTTGTTTTTTTCCCCCCCTCGTTTTAAGGTTTTTTTTTTTTGGATTAGCAACTCACCCTTGACCAGAAGCATGACCTTGCGAGGGGTTTTAGCTTGGCCACCATGTCCTTGAGAGAATCGGCGCCAATCACATTGGTGCCTCTGGCCTCGTTGGCAAGGAACTCTTTGACCTTGGCCACTGTACGGTTGTAGGCGCACACCACAAAGCCCTTCTCGTCCATGTTGAGGATCAGATTTTGGCCCATGACGGCCAGGCCGATGAGTGCAATGTCCGCTTGTCTGCAGAAAAAGAAATATGAAAAAATTAAAGAAAATAACATTCGTTAGGAAACAAGAACTTGCAAAAAAAAAAGCAGGGCCATTTCCTCGCTTACTCACCCGCTCATGTTTTGTGTGTTTGCCGTGCAAGGTTCGAATTTAGTTTGCGGCATTGTTTTATTTGTACAATATTTATATATGGCAAGTGTTATCAAATTGGCGATCGATAGTCGAGGTGGAGAAACATCGATGCCAACAGCGATGTCATCGATGTATTCGAAACGACGATTAACATGACCGTTACAAAAACGGCGAGCTTTGAACAAAACTGATCTGCACCCTTAACACCGTGCAAGGGCTACTATGGTGGCTCAACATCGATGTTTTTCAACATACGACTGCGGGCAAGAAACCCATGTAAATTGTAAGTATAAAAAAATATATTAATTAATTAATATCAAAATTAGTTTTAATTCAATTTATAAAAGTAAGGTGTGTTTATATAGGCTGTATGTATTTGTGTATGCTTCGAGAAGTTTCGATTGTTTGGGACCACTTAAAAACAAAATTCAACTACTGTGGGATATCTATAAAGACGACTGGCAGAACAAAATCCTTCTTACCATATACCATACCCTTACCGCACGTATGTACATCAAAATCGCCTAAATAACAAATGTTAGATGTTGGTTCGCCGATTGATAGTTTCAGCGAAAATGTTAAGTACCGATAAATGTTTTAAAGCTCCCCCGACGAAGCTTTCGGAGAGCGGAATACTTACACCGATTTTTGACACACTAATGTCTGGCTGTTTAAATAATTTTTTTTGCAGTTATTTCCACTTTTGGAATATGCTTCCCCATTGATGCGATAGGAAAATGTTCTATATTTAACAAATTCAAAAGATAGTTCCCAATAGATGGTGTTCTCCTATACCAAATTTGTCTAAAAATTAGTTAGGTGTTGGTCTTAAAAATTTAAAATATATATAAACATTTTGTATTTAAGATTTGTTATAGAAGACACTTAAATGGTTTGATTAAAATGCTCTAGTGTTAAGACTTCTCAAATATAATAAGGCTGTGTATTTCAGTTCCAAAAGTACAAAATAGACTAATTGAAATTTTTAAAATAAATTTTGCATCAATTTATTACGCATACACATATGGAAATTAAGTAAAAAAAAAAAAACACAAGACCTTAGACTTAACATTTACATGAGCCCCGACTTCAGTTGAGCACCTTATAGGGATTGAGGATGCCGTTGGGGTCCAGGAGTTTCTTCATGTCACGCATATAGCCAATCGCCACCGCATCCTTAGAGTAGTGCAGGTAGTCCTTCTTCAGGAATCCAATGCCGTGCTCCGCACTGATGCTGCCCTTCAGTTTGGAGGTGTATTCATAGACAAAGGGCTCCACCCGCTTGTAGATCTCGTCGTTGAACTCCTCGCAGGAGACGTTGAGGTGCAGATTGGAGTCCCCCAGATGACCATAGCCACAGACCACGGTGGCCAAGGGGCCACATCTCTCCCGCATCACGTCCACAATGTTGTAAAAGTCTCGCAGAGGCAGCGAGATGTCGTACTTGAAGCAGAAGCTCTTCTCGATCAGGCCCAGCGGCACCATCTCGCGGATCTTCCAGATCTCCTGCATCTTTCCAGGATCACCGGTAACGGTGCCATCCTGGATCTCGCCACGCTCCATGCCATCGCCAATGAACTGGTTGATCTTCTCCTCATCGTGGACCCCATTGCTGCCCGACGTCTCGATTAGCATGTAGAAGGGAAAGCCCGAAATGGGCGAGCTATTTCGGATATACTTGGGATTAGTCGCGGTCAAAATCAAATCAGGATATTAAAGTAAAGTTTGTATATAACATGTTATGTGTATCCACTGCAAGCAAAGAATAATTTTTACATTTATTCCCAAAACATTGTTTTTGGGTCGATTAGGAACACTTAAAGAGAGTTACGTTTTATCGGACCTAAATTAAGTAAACAAAATAAAATTGGCTAACTTACTTAAGGAACTTGAACTGCTGGAGAGCGGTGTTCAAGGCCCGCTCGTCAATCAGCTCGCAAGAGCTGAGGATCTCGCCCAGATTCCGTTTGGCACTGACGAAGGTCTTCAGCACATCGTCGAAGGAGTTCAGGCCGATAAAGGCCACATTGACGGCTTTGGAGGAATGGGGACACAGCATCGAGAGCTTTGTGACCACACCCAGTGTGCCCTCGGATCCAATGAACAAATGTTTCATGTGATAGCCTGTATTGTCCTTCTTGAAGTTGGACATCAAATCCAGGACCTGACCAGTGGCCAGCACTGCCTCCACGCCCAAAACGGATCCGTGCAGATTGCCATAGCGCACCACGCGCACTCCGCCCGCATTGGTGGACACATTGCCGCCGATGTGGCAACTGGCCTTGGCGCCCAGGTCCAGTGGTACCGTCAGGCCCACCTCCCTGGCCCTCAGGTCGAAGTTCTCCAGGATGCAGCCCGCCTCCACTACGGCGATTCCGGTGACCTCGTCCACTGAGAGCACCTTGTTAAGGCGCGCCAGCGACAGCACAATCTCGTCGCAAATGGGCACGGATCCGCCCACCAGACCCGTGTTTCCGCCCTGGGGCACAACCGCCAGGCGACGCTCGTTGCAGTACCTCAGGATGGCGGCCACCTCCGCCGTGTTTCCGGGCTTCAGAACCAACTTGCTGTTGCCTGGAATTAAGCGGCATATTAATAACACAGTTTTATACAAATCCGTTGTAATTAAACATAAATTCATGATTAAAAGTGTGCATTTACGCACCATTATATTCACTTTCCCGACAAAACCAGAAAATATAAAGCTTTGAGGGAATAGGATATAATAGAATGATAAATATTTCGAGAAATTTCGAGATGTTTACAAAAAATTAGAACCAAGACTATGAAAGAAATTTATTAGAATATCCTTTGCATAGATTAAATCTATTTAAACCTTTTGAAAATAGGATATTTTTAATAATTTCAATAATTATGACAACCATTTTATAGATATTTTTTAAAAACCTTATAATTTCCAAGATACTCAAACTATCTTTCATATGTTTATTTAAAAAGTTTTAGAAAAGGCAATATTGAACAATTTCCAGACAATTAAGCGATAACGTTCAGTACAACAAACAAAAATATGCCGTTTTAGACAGGGTAATTTAGTCAAAGCTCCACTCACCACGAATCCTTTTGAGGAAGCAGATATTGTATCCCTCCAGATCCTCGGTGAGGACAAAGTTCATGCCCAGGAGTTGTTTGAAGTGCGCCACATCCTTGTCGGCCAAAGTGGCGAAGTTGCCGCGCTGCACATTGTCAGTGATCTAAAACATAGGGTTGTATCAATTCTGGCTACCTCATAACCATATTTTTTGTGTAGGACCAAGGAGCATTTACCTCGGTGAGTTCCGGAATTGGTGCCCCGCTACCCGCCATTGTGCGCACAGTGGTTGCGATGGGAGCGGTGGTAGTGGTGCTTATAGTGGGGTGGGTGGTGGCCAGTGCGGTGCCAGTGGTGGGTCGCCTTATTAAGGTGGTGGCCCCGGCGCTGGCCAATCTGCGCACTTGCAGGAACTGATGGAATCTCATCGTGTAGGGTGGTTGCAGGAACTGGCGATCAGACTGCTATAGGCTCTTCAATGACATGATAGATATGAGAATTATAAGTAAACCTTTGAAACGCTTCAAAGTTCCGGTTTAAATTGATTAATATTGAAATAGTTATTATTTTGTTATTATTTTAATTACTAATTACCTAGTCAAGGCTAACCCTTAATTATTTGGAAATCGTTGATTATATATATTTAAGCGCAAGCCGGGAATTCGTCAGCATTGTCAGCAAACCTCTGAAATATTTTTAAGTTCTGTTAATAAATTAATATAGTGATCTTTTTTTTTAATTCAATTTGTTTTAGTTCTTATTGTTTAGGTTTAAATTAAAGATATTTAATTAGAGCTATAATTATTTTTTAAATGTTGATTTTATATTTTTAAGCGCATGTCTCAAATTTTTTTTAAAACCCCATGTTCTAATTTGAAATTTTTCTGGCCACTATTCATTAAATTTTTACTGTTCAAGCCATAGTTTATTTAGACGGAACCCCAGACTGACGAACTTCCCCGGAGCGCTGGGATGCTTATCATATCACGCCACTAACCATCCACTCGAGGTGAATTATGGACGCAATCTTCACCGTCTTCTATCCGCGGACCGTATCGCACTGAAACTGATAGAGCTCCCAGGAAACCGAACTTTTCCACTAGACCTCTCGGACTCCAAAGCCATATCATATATGGTGGCGTTATCAGTCCGTCTCGACTTGGCGCGTGAATACTTAAATTAGCATATTTATTTTGGACCACACTCTACGCACACTCATTCAAACACCATAGTCTGGTTTTGGTTTAGTTCGAAAAGTGCAATACACAATACGTGAAGTCAAGATCTTTATGAGGCCGCACAGCTTATCGCCGGCAGGTAGATCTAGATCCCTAACCAAAACGTTTATAAAACCATTTGGCCCAGGGAAGGAATGTAGTTACAGTTACGGGGATACAGATATAATCGGGACTACCTGGAGTATCTGCATCACCAGGTCACGGTGGACTACCGCGGTGCCAGGAACAAATTTTTTTTATTTTTAATTTTTACCAGATTGGTCAGAAGACGTTGACATTCAAACAAGTAGTTCTTAATTTTGAAAAAAAAATATTTATCTTATTGTATGATTAAAGTTACTTAAATCGTGTTTTATATTTTATTTTGCAAGAATTTTTTTATAATATTAGTTTTTCTGTGTACTGTAATAATTAGTAAACCCAAACAAACGTTGTAGACGTTGGATTATATGTTAAACCAGTTTTTTAACATTTGATTCTTTCCGTTATTTGACTGAACATATTTTTCATACAATCATAAGTGTTTTAAATCGAATTATAATTTATAAAAAAAAAAATTGGGTTTATTTAAAGTTTTCTTACAATTAAATTTTTAAAATATGATTTTACACATAATCCGACAAAATATTTATTGAAACTATATTATTTTAAATGGACAAACGTAAATACTACGTATTGTGATTTGTTTTGCTTCTGATTTTTAGTTACCATATAAAAATTAATTTATGTTACCATAATATAAATAAGCTTTAAATCAAAATAATTTAAAGATTCAAAAGCCCATCCCTGGTTAACTTAGGACTTATGTTTATTTTTTTCCCTTTTTATTCCTTTGTTGACCTCTTTCTCTCTTTGGCGAGTGTGCTTGTTACGTCCGTATTGAGTATTTGTTGTATATAAACAAGTAAAAATAAACAACAACATATGTGAATAGGGTTAACAGGAAGCTGATAAGCGTGAAAGTGTTATCAACATTATATTTAAACCGGTTGTAAAACAAATGAATAGCGTTTTTCATTGTCATTGCATATTAATATAACAATTAATTAGGATCTTTTATTTGCATACCACTCACAAAATATTAGTTTTAATGCAAACACACACAAACAACAAAAACGGGAGAGCCGCACGCGCTTGTTTTTCTCACTGGAAAATGGAAGAGCAAAGCACTCAAAATCTTATTTTATATTGGATTGCACCTGCACTCACAATCTCTATTTAGTGATGTTAAATTGAGAATATACTGCGAATACCCATAGACTTTTTTTTAGAAAACTGTATATTATTTAGAGCAGGGTGTTAATCGGAACCACAACAAGCCCACACTAAAAAATCGAAAAAAGGGGGGCAAATTAACAGAGAGATAAGAGCCTCAAGCCATATGATCACTGAGCGAAAGCTCCCCAAGTTCAAAGAGCTGAGCTTTCCGAGAGTAAATAAGTGAAGAGCAGTGGAGTACGAAAAAATATATCAGGGGAGATTTGACAAATTTTATTGTAATATATTTGAAAAGCTAAATATTTTATTGTAAAATATTTGAAAAGCTAAACATTTTTCAATGCTCGGTCTTATTGCAGTGGTTTTACAATATTTTTTCGATTTAATATCTCGTGAAAAAAATTTAATCATTTTATTGGGTTTTAAATGTTTAACCTGTTTTCGATATTTTTAATCACGAATCTTTGTTGGTTTTGCAGGTATTTTCTTTTATTTTTTTACCTTAATAATAACCTCTAATAGATCAAAAATAGTTTTATTTCTTTAATTAAATAATATTTTTCTCTAATCCAATTTAATTTTATTAAGCAACTTGTCAAAAAATGTGTTGTAAATAGCGTTTATGAGCAGGTCGCTTGGCTTTTTAGTTGTGGTCATAAAGAAGATACTAAGTGCCTTATTAGGCAATTTATAAAATTTTAGGAAAAAAAAAAATTAATATTGCTAAGATTAAAATATTTCCCTACCTGTATCATCTTCTTTTTTCCAAATTTTGTTTAAAATAACTTAAAAAAAATACTGGCATTAAAAATATTGATAGTTCAAACAATATAAATGAAATATTGTACATATTAATAAAAATGTATTTTAAAGATAAAAAAATAATGTTTTACCTCATAATTAAAAGTTGTTCCGCATAAAGTAGTCAAAAAGAAGTTAAAAGAAGACCACTAATTTTTGAATTTGTAAATAATATTTTAATCGAAATATTTTAAATTACTCACACAATAAGGGCAAGGACCATAAATACTTTTATAATCGCCTTCCATAACAAAAAAATAGAAAGCGACCAATTAAATAATTGCAAGAAAGTTTATTCGTTGTACCCTACTTTGACAAGGTTTGAAATTAGATTTTTAATAATTTTGAACAATCCGGAAAAATGTGGGTTAGGTACCTAAAAAAATTTTATTTACTTTCTTTTACTCAACAACAACGTACATTTTTGAATAATAAAATAATTTAAAATCTATACCATATTGTTTTCAAATGTCAACTGTTATACTGTCACTCCTACTCACCACACCACACCACCACATACTTTCTTTTACTCAACAACAACGTACATTTTTGAATAATAAAATAATTTAAAATCTATACCATATTGTTTTCAAATGTCAACTGTTATACTGTCACTCCTACTCACCACACCACACCACCACATACTTTCTTTTACTCAACAACAACGTACATTTTTGAATAATAAAATAATTTAAAATCTATACCATATTGTTTTCAAATGTCAACTGTTATACTGTCACTCCTACTCACCACACACAGGCCACGCCCACAAAACAGCTACAACTTCCCACCCTCTCCAAGACTTATTATGCTTTCCCTTTCACCTCGCATGCAGCGAACTATTTCTATCTCTGTTGCACCATCGAACCCCTTAAAACAAAGAAAATACGTTTTTTGGTGGTGCGCCCATTTTTTATTCACTTCAATCTTCCGTCGGCATTTTGTATTGTCAATTAGCAACGCTTTTGACATCTAAAAGGCACTATATTTGTTTTTGTATCCGGAGCAAAATGGAGAACATAGAATTTAGATTATGGTAGAACAAGTTTAAAGCGAATAAATCGTATGATTATGCAAAATAGTGAGCCCTAAATATGTATTTAATGCTTAAAAATAAAGTTTAAAAATAAATTGCAGTTCTAGGTCAATAAGCAATCTTGCAGGTCTATAATTTTGTTTATTAAATATTTCCCAAAATCTTTTATTTATTAATTTTATAGTTCAGTGTGCATTAAAGACTTCGGATTTCGTTTTTTTTTCGGTAATTTTGTTTTCTCAGATAATATGAAATAATATTAATATTTAAGCGCCGAGGACGCGCAAAGGAAAGCATTTGACTTTCTTGTTGTTATACAACATCATAAAAAAATAAATTTAAAATGACAAGTTTAAATTAGTAAAATAAATATTACATAATTTTATCGGAATTGTTTTCAAAGTACACAGAAGAATTAAAATATTCAAAATTTTAAAAATGCATTTCTTTTATGATGTAAGCTTCCTGTACCTTTTCTTGCTTTGGTACATTAAAACTAAACAATTTTTTTGGCGAAGTATCCAAAAATGTTCTGCTTCTTCTTTTGGCTTTTTGATTATTTATGTATAAACATAACTACAGAACTAGCTTAACTAATAGCTTACTATTTCCTTAGAGTATTAGCAACCTTCCGTTCGTCTAAGATAATAGTTGTTTAATTCATGAGAGCGAAAAAGCAATTTTTGATTTTATGGATGAGTAGGATTTGTTGAAGGAATAAAATAATATTTGTTATAATTCTGCTGATATGGTTTGCTATAATACTCGCTAGATTGTCGGAAAACAAAGTTGTTTTTCTATCTTTACTTTATTGGCTTAGGTTTGACTGCGAAAATTAGAAAATAAAACAAAATGAATTACTTAACATTAATGGAATTTCTAAAATAGCTATTCCATAAATTAAATATATTTTAAAACAACAATATTTCGATTTTTATACCTATATATCTAACAACAGGGAAGCTGTGATCATTTTCCGCTAAATTATTCGATTGTTCTTATGGCAGCTGTATGTTATCGTTGTTCGATTTTAATAGTAAGAAAACCAAAATTCTGAAGTAATAAACCATTACTATGTATCGAAGTATATTCAATTCAATTAAAACACAGCAAAGTTAGAATTAAACAACATTTTTTAACATTTTTATGATAAAAGCCGTCCGATAGCTTTAAAACTAATAAACAAATGCTGATCAATAATATATATACTTGAAAAAAACAGAAATGTCTTCGCCACTCTGTTGCAAACTTCTGACTGAAGTTATAATACCCTCTGCAAGGGTATAAAAATGCAATAACAGCTTGCTCACACCCCTAATTGGCTTAGTGGTTGGATTTCGTACCCCCATTCTGATTTCCAAATTTATACTTTTTTGAGGGTAATTGTATCATGTTTGTTTTCTAAATCGGTACATTGGTGCACTGAAAATGGTGGAAAGGGTCGGTTGTTTCCAAAGGTCGCACAGAAGGGCAAGTGTCACCAGGTTCAACCCTTTTTTTCTGGCTTCCTGTTAACTTTTTGAAAGGATCGTATCGAATCTCGATACGTACAGTTTCTTTGTGTTTTTTATAGGTATTAAGGTATTGAAATTTTATTGAAATTTTAAAAATGTACATTATTCCTGACGCACTAAAGAAAACCATGTTATATTTTGAATTAACCATGAGGATTATGTTTGAGCTTTAATTTTCTGGGAGCCTTAACCCCCATTCTGATTTCCAAATTTATACTCTTTTGAGGGTAATTGTATCATGTTTGTTTTCTAAATCGGTACATTGGTGCACTGAAAATGGTGGAAAAGGGTCGGTTGTTTCCAAAGGTCGCACAGAAGGGCAAGTGTCACCAGGTTCAACCCTTTTTTTCTGGCTTCCTGTTAACTTTTTGAAAGGATCGTATCGAATCTCGATACGTACAGTTTCTTTGAGTTTTTTATAGGTATTAAGGTATTGAAATTTTATTCAATTTTTAAAAATGTACATTATTCCTGACACACTAAAGAAAACCATGTTATATTTTGAATTAACCATGAGGATAATGTTTGAGCTTTAATTTTCTGGGAGCCTTAACCCTTCTTTTGATAAAACTTTTAAGAAGCCAATACTATAGAATAGATGTAAATTTAAACTCATATAATTGAATAGTGTATACCACTTTCACCATGTAACGATATAATGGACCATTAAAACATCAATCACAAATTCCTAGCCAAATTCGAACACTTCCGCTTAAGGCTAGACATACATATGTAAGTATGAGTTGACAGGTTAATTTAATGTACCATACGGACAATGGCAAATACAATACACGAGGGGTGAGTTAGTAACAATAGAGTTAGTAACAATGGAGATTTTTAATAATAAACGAACTGGGGGTTTTTGAAGAAAGGAAGCATTAGGGATTGGATTTATCCATTATAGGGGCTTTTTCTATTGAGTTTTTCTGTTAGCGTGTGAAACGTGAAGTTAAGTGTTTGATCTATTCGACATTTGTCCTCTCTGATAGCTTTTTTTTATCACGAATATCTGTACATTTATAATTTATTTCTTATATTAGAATTTTCAAAAATATATTTTTGAGCAAGTTCTTGAGTTAATTTTTATTAAGTATCAATTGGGTACAAGGTTTGTTAAAAGAAGAAGATGAATTTTAAAAAGATAATAAAAACTTGTAATAAAATAGTCGATAAAATGTTTTTTTTCCTAATAACCAGATTAAAAAGTATCTTTATCTTTTACGGAATGTCTGAGCAACCCGAGTCCAAAACCCAATTTACGAGAAATTTCGAGTAGTATTTGGTGGTGATCTTTTAACGATCCATTTTTATTTTTGGCCACGCCTTATAATTTCTGGAACTGGACTTCATTACGTTTGCAATAAGTCCAACAACAACTGTCCACTTTTGATTATCACTCAAAGCACGCACACCAGGACACGGACACACGCACACCCGTTGGTGTATGCAGATGATGATTATTCCAACAAAAATGGTGAAGGATATTCTGGCAATTGCCCAAAAGCAACAATACATCAACAGGTACGTAAGTGTGCGTGAATGTTTCTATTACAGCGTGGAAGAGGGAGAGACGTAAGCGCTAACGCTTATGCATCAGAGCGAGAGGCAACTTGCGAGTTTGAGAAAGGCACGCGCAAAGCAATTTACGCTTATTAAGCATTTGTCACTTTTACGAAATGCAAATACACACACACTCGCTCGCTCACACCCCATTCGCCACAACAACAACAACAAAAACCCATTAAGTTGGAAGCAATTAATTAAATCGGCAAGAGGAAGAGCGCATGCTCGACTTCTTGTACAGTTGAACGTTTGAAGAAAAAGAAGCAAAAGAGGAAATAACGGCGAAGGAGGAGGCCCACAGCTAATAAGAAAAAAGCTTAGCAAAAAATAACGCGAAGTCCCCAATACCAATGCCAAGCTGCCCCTCGCACACACACTGAAAGAGGACAAAAAAGCAAAGCTGAGAGCGAGAGGAAAAGCAGTTAACGAGCATAAAAATAATATGGCGGCAGCAAAAAGCAAAAGATATGAGACGAAACGAAACAAATTCTGTAGAAACCCAGCAACAACAAAGTAATCGGAATGATAAATATTTGTGGGGATCAGCATCGTTGTTGTTGGAGGGGGTGGGAATAGAAAGGAGAAGACCGACAAGTGCCCAAAGCAACGCACCCATACAAGTACACACACACACACAGCAAAGGCAGCACAAAATGAAAAATGAAATGCCAAAGACAGGCACAGTGGGAGGAGGGAGGGAGAGTATGAAAAATATTTGAGGACAGCTAATAATTATTTTGCTGTACTACTAAAACTACAAATATATATTGTTGTTTAATTTTCTGTTTAATTTTAGTGGTTACAAAATTGATTTTAATTTTATTTAGACCTTTTTAACTTGGGCAAGCTTTTAATAAATTTAACATTGCGGTATATCATAAAATATATTTATACAACATATTTTCAAACACCATCAATACTGTCCCAAAGGAATTTGCTCCACTGTGCCCACGGTTTACGAACTGCAGCAGTGACTACAACAACAAAGTGCAATCCAATAATAATGGATCGCATGCCACTGTGCGGCAGAGTGAGTTTTGCTCTGTCTCTGCGCATACGCTACCCACTCCCCTCCCCTTCCCTCTTTCACTGTCTGTTTCCGACAAGCACAACTAATAATAAAGTAAAGCCGATCCGATCCGATGCGAAAAAGAGGAAGGGAGAAATGAGAAAGCAGGAGGAGGAGGTAGTAGGTAGTCGGTAGTGGTGGTGGACCGAAAAAAAAAAGATGAAGTATAGCAACAATCGGGCGGTAGACATTCTAGTGTACATACACAGAAAACTGGATTCGGTTGTGGGTATATTTTATATTTCCAGGGGCAGGGGGCCCACAGCAGGGTGGTTGAAACCACACGCACACATGCCCGCCAGCTGTAGCCCCGATTCAGCTTTTTTTACTCGATTTGCCTTGCCAACTGAACTGCTGCCGTTTCATTCCAACCCCAAGCGCGCTGAGGCCATCCTGCTCGCACGCGCTCTCCGACGCGGGCCACCCCTAGTGCCATCGCACTCGCACCCGCCCATTTCGGTATAGAGAAAAGTTATTAGTAGCAAAAGTATCTTTGAAGAAACGGGTTCGTGTGCGTTCCATGCCAGCTGCACAGCACACACACACTGGCGCAAACGAACACATGCGCTCTTCATTTTGTTTCCCGATGGAAATGGAAAGACGGCGTAGAGTTGTCGCTGCGGCGCGCGGCTCAGTTTGAAAATAAATTTGGCGGCGTGCGGTTCTTGCGCTCTGCGGTCCGGTCGTCTGAAATTGTGTTGGGCGTATTGAACGGACAAAAAGTCTCGCGCCGACGCGACGCATACTCTTGATACATTGTATTGTTGTTTTACTTTTTTTTAAAAGTGTCAACGGTGTTGTTAGTTAGTGAAGACGTGATGCCGTGCCACAGTGGAAACCCCGTATGGCGAACCGTCGCTGGCAACGTAGGCAGTGAAATGAAAACAAGCGTCTAGATTAGTCGTTGCGTTTTATTATTTGTGTGTGTAAGGTCGCGTGCACAGGTGCCTGATCATTACACTTGCACTGAGAAAAAAAGTGACTGCAGCCAGCGGGGAGAATGTGGAAGTAGTGACTGTGAGTGGAGTTTTGTACTAATTACTACTGCCCGTGCACGAAATACTCATTTACACGCAAGCACACATACACACACTGATACTTGCGGTCGGATTTAGATTCGTATTCGTTTTTGTGTATATTTTGTTGTCTTGCGTTCCACGTTATATGTTTGTTGTTGCCTGTATGTTTATATTAATTGCCTCCACATATTTGTGTGTTTTGTGTTTGTTAATGTACAATACAAATAAAACAAAAAGAAACTAAAGGCCAAAAAGAAAGCACCATGCCAACAAAAACAATGAAAACAACGAGTGTCTCCGCCGCCGCCGAATACAAAACGCCACCGCCGACGCATGCATACCTTTAATTTATTTCACATATTGTTTTTATTTTGAATAATGGATCGTCGTGCATTGAAGTTTATGCAAAAAAGGTATTTTTCGTTTGGTTTAGTTTAATTATATCACTTTCTTTGTATTGCTTACATGTGTTTTGCCTGCAATTGTATTCGTGCTTTTTGTTTGTTTTCGGGTCAAATTATAAGTTGCTTTTGAATATGGATTGGTTATTGCCCGTACGGTTACACGTTTATCAATATTGTAGCAAAGTTGAAGAGGGATATTCTCTGTTCTGTCCTCATAAAATGCTCTCGACTGGCGGGCAAAAAAAAGAAAATTCACAAGACCCAAAACGAGTTTCCCCCACTCTGCCAACCCTGAACTTCTCCCCTTCCTCTTCTCCGCCACACGCCCCCTGCTGTGCGGTGTTGTTGCATTGTTGACAACGAATTTCGCAATGCATGCCAGTGTTTGTGCGTCGGTTGGTGGTGGTTGATTTCCACTCCCCTCTCACTCACTCGTCGGGACAACATTGAAAAAAAAAAAGTTCTGTGCCCAAAGGTAACAGTTTTTTGTTGTTGCTGAAAAATGCATGCGGCAACCCTGGTTGCTCTCTTATTCTCTCTCATTTAGTTCTCTCTGGCTCTCTGCCGAAATAAACAACAATTTAAGTCAAAAGCAGGGCTGCCACAAGTAACAAAATGAGAAAAAAACAAATACTTGTTTTAAGAGATATTTATTTTTGATCTTTTACCGAAAAACAATATTTAATTGCACGCCAAACAAATTGTTGATTAAGGTTGGTGTTTTTAATCTCAAGTTTTTAACGATTCTTGAAGTAAGATTTTGTAATTATTTCTCGGACAATTTTATAAAAATATCTGATTATTTTGAACTATAGTTTCAAATCTTGAAAATTAACCCTTTTAGATCCCTTTTTTAATATTTAATTAAACTATGGCATTGGGATAATTGCCCAGTTAAAATGATTAATGGTTTGAATTGAATCCGTATAAGTTTTGGTATTAAAAATAAAATTTTTTTTGTACAATCGACAACCCTGTATACAGCTATGTTTTATCTCTTTCACTCGCATGTGTGTTCTCTTTTTTCGATTGCAAAACTCGTTTGTGTATCAATCAATATGCTGTCATACAACCCTCTCGCTCGCTCCCCGCATTTTGCACGCCTGATTCCACTGGAACTGATGTTTGATTTGAATTCGAGCTCCCCCACCGCACCCTTCTTATGAGCGCATGCTCAACGCCTCTCTGTGTGTGCGTGTTTGTTTCCCCCGCATTTTTACTGATTTTCCTCTAAGTTGCAGTAAAACTGTTGTAAGAGGCAAACACACAAGTGCATCCCAGGGGAAAACCAGTTTTTTTTAGATTTTTTCACTGCTGGTGGCTGCGATCTCAACTTACACACACTTTTACACGCACACCCACCACCCTGTGGCGAGACATCCACCCCTCTAGAACGCCCATCACCCCTTTTCTCCGCTTTTTTGTATTTATTTTTTGTTGGGGGTAGCAGCGACATGAGGGTTGCCCCAAAATGCTTTTACCGGCTTTTATAACCCATTTCGTTTGTTCTTATGCCTTCTTTCCACTTCTCCCTTTCATGCTCTTGCTTTTTATGAGTCTTGCGGGCTTTATTGGTGAGCGGGGTGGAGTGGAAGTATCAGCCACTCCGGAGTGCTGGGAATCACAGCTGAGGTTAACCAAATAGAACACAGAATTTTAACTTATATATTAAATTTGTATACCCTTACAGAGACTTTAATAATTTCAGTCAATATGAAAGTCACTCAGTTTTAAAGCTATCTGCTTTAAACTTTCCTAAAATTTGTATTTCTATTGCAGGTAGTATATAAAAAATGAACTGGATCGGACGACGATATCATAAATGTAGATCTCATAAAAACAATCTGAATTTTTTTTTAAATTATAATTTAGCAATTTTTAATTTTTTGTTAATATAATAATGGTATTTTGTTTTAGAATTACGGTTTTAATTAAAATGAACAACATTTTAACTTTGCTAATTTAAAATTTTTTTTAATTCTTCGAGATATAGCCATGGTTGATTTTTCAGAATTACGGTTTAAAGTTGATTAAAATCGGACGATGCTCCCATATGAGCAATCGAAATATTACAAAAATAAATTTAAAAAAAATTTTTATTTTCTCTATATTTTACTTTTTTTTATTTCTTTTAGATATAGGTATAGTTTAATTTTTTAGAATAACGCTTTTCATTTTACTCTGATCGGGAAGCGTTTCATATAGTTGCCATAGGAATGATAGAATAATTTAGCTGAAAATCGATTGATGCAATTTGCAATAAATATATATTTTTCCGAATAATACCAGATTAACTTATATATATTTTATATCTCTGCGCTTACTATTTTGACCGCAGCTGTATGAAACACGAACCATTTCGTGTTGCTCCCAACTGACAGCGTTTTTAGCATTTCGCCGGGAAGGTCCCTTGAACTTCGCCTGCAATTCGCATCGGCTTTTGTGTCCTACAATAATATGAAACGATGCCAGCTGCGTGGCTGAATTAGTATCCCGGTTTGTTGTTAAATGTGGAAAACGATTTCGGCTGCGATGCCTCACATGGAAATTCGAAAATCCATAGATAAGGATCGATGCGAGGGCTGTCAGCCCGCTCTTTGTTTTTGTTTCAATGAATGCAAAAGTCCTGTTTGCATTTTGCAAATTTTCATTTTGGTTCAGAAAAGGGCGGGTATGGATAGGAAGGTACACAAAATAAATGACTGTTTCGGGATATCTACCTGAAAGTAATCTGAGGGACAATCTTTCCCAACAAATCTTTGGTTCACAATTTTTGTGGGAAAATGTTGAGACATTTAGAGTTTCTTCAGGCTTGACCTTCTTCAAATACTAGTTATTAAATATTTAAAAGTGAATATTATTGATGATGCAAACCACTCTCAAGCGGCCACCTTTAATATTTACCTTGTAAATATGATTATCATATAAGAGCTTTGTTGTTTGCTAATTCTAGCATTTGTCTCACACATTTTTGAATGACTAAACCCAGGTTTTATTATTTACCAAGAAGCCCGAGTTGGTTTACTTTCGCGGTAAATAAAAAACAACAATATTTTGTTTTATTTGCTCGTTGTATGGAGTTATCTTGATCAATTTCGAACTCGTTTTTTGTACTTTGTCACGTTATAAAATGTTTTTAAGTTAACGTCTTTATTTGCTTGTAAATTTTTGATGATTTGAAGAAATTTAAAACAATAACTAAATTGTTTAATTAGTACAAAAATATAAATAAGACATTGCGAATGTATTCCCCTAAATATTAAGCTGGTAACACAAAGTTTTTACATATTAATTGATTAGAAAACAATTCTACTATTTTAAAAAACCTCTAGGATTTTCAAGTTGCATTATTTTTGTAGTTTCAAATCGCTAAAATACAACAACCATGCATCTCAGCTAAAACTAAACGATTTAAGTTGATTTTGCTTGATTTTTTTTGGGGATGCTGGCAAGTCTGTTTGCACTGGTTTGTTATTGTTTGTCGCTAGGACAAGAGAAGACCATTAGGAATACAGGTCTTCCAGCTTGTTTGCCTGTGGTCCGAAATGATTTTGCTGTTTTCTTTTAAGCAAATGTTTACTGATCCCCCGAACTCCATTTTTTTCATTCGATCCCGTAGAGCGGATACAGAAAGCGATACAAGCACCACAACAGAGAGCACCACAGCATCCCAGGGGAATCCAGCATTGCCCATATCATCAGGCGGCACCCTACCCCTGAAGGACAACTCCAACATCCGCGAGAAGCCGCTGCATCACAGTCACACCAACAATAACAGCTCCCAGCACACACACTCACACCAGCAGCATACCCACCAGCAGCAGCAACAACAACAGGGCTGTGGCAAGCAGCTCGAGCGGCCACTGAAGTGCCTGGAAACGCTCGCCCAAAAGGCGGGCATCACCTTTGACGAAAAATACGATGTGGCCAGCCCCCCTCATCCCGGCATTGCCCAGCAGCAGGCGACTCCAGGATCAGGAACAGGATCAGGCACAGTCACCCCCACAAGCCATCGCCACGGAACCCCGCCCACTGCCCGCAGGCACACCCACACCCCAAACACTCCGGGCAGGCCCAGTGCACCCAGCACACCCAACTCCCAACCCAATCCCATTCCCATTCTTACGCCCTTGCCCGCCACACCAGCCTCACGCTGGAGAAGGCGCAGAATCCCGGCCAGCAGGTGGCGGCCCCCACCACGGTGCCGCTGCAGATCTCGCCGGAGCAGCTGCAGCAGTTCTACGCGAGCAATCCCTACGCCATCCAGGTGAAGCAGGAGTTTCCCACACACACGGCCGGTGGAAATGGAACGGAGCTAAAGCATGCAGCCAACATCCTGGAAGTTCAGCAGCAGTTGCAACTGCAGCAGCAGCTATCGGAGACCAGTGGTGGAGGAGCAGCCGGAGGAGCACCTAGTCCAGCCAACTCACAGCAAAGCCAGCAACAGCAGCACTCGACCGCTATTAGCACCATGTCACCGATGCAGCTGGCGGCGGCCACCGGAGGTGTTGGCGGGGATTGGTCGCAGGGGAGGACAGTGCAGCTGATGCAGCCGTCTACCAGTTTCCTTTACCCGCAGATGATCGTGTCGGGCAATCTGTTGCACCCCAGCGGCATTGGCCAGCAGAACATCCAGGTGATCACCGCCGGCAAGCCCTTCCAGGGCAACGGTCCCCAGATGCTCACCACCACGACGCAGAACGCCAAGCAGATGAACCTGGGTCAGGCGGGATTCGCCGGTGGCAACTACGCCACATGCATTCCCTCGAACCACAACCAGTCGCCCCAGACGCTGCTCATCTCGCCGGTGAACGTCATCTCCCACTCGCCGCAGCAGCAGCAGAACTTGCTGCAGTCGATGGCCGCCGCCGCCCAGCAGCAGCAGCTTACTCAGCAGCAGCAGCAGCAGCTCAGTCAGCAGCAACAGCAGCAGCAGCTCACCCAGCAGCAACAGCAGCAGCAGCAACAGCTGACAGCTGCTCTGGCCAAAGTGGGAGTGGATGCGCAGGGCAAGCTGGCCCAGAAAGTGGTCCAAAAGGTGACGACCACCAGCAGCACGGTGCAGGCGGCAACGGGGCCGGGATCCGCTGGAACCACACAGGCGCAGCAGGTGCAGCAAGTCCAGCAACAGCAGCAGCAGACCACCCAAACCACTCAGCAGTGCGTGCAGGTCTCGCAGTCGACGCTACCAGTGGGAGTGGGCGCCCAGTCCGTGCAGACTGCCCAACTCCTGAACGCCGGCCAGGCGCAGCAAATGCAGATCCCCTGGTTCTGGCAGAATGCGGCAGGACTACAGCCCTTCGGCTCTAACCAGATCATATTGCGCAACCAGCCAGATGGGACGCAGGGCATGTTCATCCAACAGCAGCCGACGACTCAGACCCTGCAGACGCAGCAAAACCGTAAGAATAGCTACTGGATTGTATTTATTGCGCTACTAATATAGACAATTTCCCTACAGAGATTATCCAGTGCAATGTGACCCAGACTCCGACAAAGGCACGCACACAACTGGACGCACTTGCTCCCAAGCAGCAGCAGCAGCAGGCAGGGTCGACAACCCAGACACAGCAGCAGCAGCTGGCTGTGGCCACTGCCCAGTTACAGCAACAGCAGCAACAGCTCACGGCAGCAGCTCTGCAGCGGCCAGGAGCCCCGGTCATGCCTCACAACGGAACTCAAGTGCGTCCGGCCAGCTCCGTATCCACGCAGACAGCCCAGAATCAGAGTCTGCTGAAGGCCAAGATGCGCAACAAGCAGCAGCCGGTGCGACCCGCATTACCCACCTTGAAAGCGGAGAATGGTCAGGTCGCGGGCCAGAACAAGGTGGTTGGTCACTTGACCACCGTGCAGCAGCAACAACAGGCAACGAATCTCCAGCAGGTGGTCAACGCGGCAGGCAACAAGTAAGTGAAAATCTATCAGGTCTAGGAAGAATTGTCTAACTTTCCATTTTCCTCCGCAGAATGGTTGTGATGAGCACGACGGGCACACCTATTACGCTGCAGAATGGACAAACACTTCATACAGCCACTGCGGCTGGAGTGGACAAGCAGCAACAGCAACAGTTGCAGCTGATTCAGAAGCAGCAATTCCTACAGCAACAAATGTTCCAGCAGCAGATTGCTGTCATTCAAATGCAACAGCAGGCGGCGGTTCAGGCGCAGCAACAGCAGCAGCAACAGCAGCAGCAGCAACAAGTCACCCAGCAACAGCAGGTGAACGCCCAGCAGCAGCAAGCGGTAGCGCAGCAACAGCAGCAGCAGGCGGTGGCGCAGGCTCAGCAGCAGCAAAGGGAGCAGCAGCAGCAAGTTGCCCAAGCACAGGCGCAGCAGCAGCAGGCGCTGGCCAATGCGACCCAGCAAATCCTGCAGGTGGCGCCCAATCAGTTCATCACATCCCACCAGCAACAGCAGCAGCAGCAACTGCAGAACCAACTGATTCAGCAGCAACTGCAGCAGCAGGCGCAGGCACAAGTGCAGGCCCAGGTGCAAGCCCAAGTGCAGGCCCAGGCGCAACAGCGTGAGCAGCAGCAGAATATCATCCAGCAGATCGTGGTCCAGCAGACGGGCGGAGCTACCGCCCAACAGCAGCAGCAGCAAACCGCAGCAGCAATCCGGACAGTTGCAGCTGAGCAGCGTGCCCTTTTCGGTTTCTTCGACGACGACGCCAGCCGGAATAGCCACCTCCAGTGCCCTGCAGGCGGCCCTCTCCGCCTCCGGCGCCATCTTCCAGACAGCCAAGCCCGGCACCTGCAGTTCCTCCCTCCCCACCAGCAGTGTGGTTACAATCACGAACCAGAGCACCACTCCGCTGGTCACCAGCAGTACTGTTGCCAGTCTGCAGCAGGCACAGGCTCAAGCTCAGCTCCACCAGCAGCAGCAGCAGTTGATTACCGCCACCATTGCAGCAGCAACTCAACAGCAGCAGCAGGGACCACCTTCACTTGCGCCCACCACGCCCTCTCCAACTTCTAATCCCATCCTGGCCATGACCTCAATGATGAATGCCACAGTGGGCCACCTGTCTACTGCTCCGCCCGTGACTGTTTCTGTGACCAGCACGGCTATTACTCCGTCGCCGGGCCAGCTGGTCACCCTCAGCAGTGCTAGCAGCGGAGGAGGAAGCTTCGTTTCCACGCCCACCAAGGAGACGCCATCGAAGATGCCCACCGCCACGCTGGTGCCCATTGATTCGCCCATGACGCCTGTATCTGGACATGACACCTGCACCACACCCAAGTCCTCCACTCCTGCCAATGTCAGTGCATCCGCGGAGGCCAGCAGTTCCACGAGCGAGGCTCTGCCCAACGGAGAAGCCACAGACCGGGCTTCCACGCCCTCCAAGGTCGCTACCACTCCCACCAGCCAGCAAAGCAGTGCGGTGCAGTCTACGAGCAGCAGCACCACTCCCAGCTCTGCCAGTGGAAAGGAAGATCCCAAGGTGGCAACCTCCGTCAGCTCTACTTCCGCCACATCAACGCCAACCATGACAACGATCAGCAATGGGATCGGGATAGCCAGAACAGCATCAAGCACCACTTCTAGCACTACCGCTGGCACAACCACCACCAGTTGCAGCACTTCAACCACAAGTTGTACCAGCACCACCACAAGCACTACAACTGGAGGGGTAAGGGATTTGCCCAAGGCGATGATCAAGCCGAATGTCCTAACCCACGTCATCGATGGATTCATCATCCAGGAGGCCAACGAACCTTTTCCCGTCACCAGACAGCGATATGCGGACAAGGACGTCAGTGATGAGCCACCAAGTGAGTATATAAACCCCTGGCCAATAATACATATTTCTAATGTTCCCGCATCACTTCTTTCCGCAGAGAAAAAGGCAGCCATGCAGGAGGACATCAAGCCAAGTGGAATAGCATCAGCTCCAGCTTCGGACATGGTTGCCTGCGAACAGTGCGGGAAAATGGAACACAAAGCGAAACTCAAGCGGAAGCGATACTGCTCGCCGGGATGCGCCAGGCAGGCCAAGAACGGTGTCGGTGGAGTTGGAGCAGTAGAGACCAACGGCTTGGGAACGGGTGGAATCGTTGGCGTGGACGCCATGGCATTGGTGGACAAACTGGACGAGGCGATGGCCGAGGAGAAGATGCAGACGGCGGCCATGGAGGCGATGTCTGAAACCCTGCCCATTCAGTCGCCTCCAACAGAGATGCCACCGATGACACTGGCAGTGCTAGCAGCCATCCCAGCGTCTTCCCCACTTTCAATGCCTCTGGGATCACCGCTACCAGTTGCAGTTCCTGCTCCTGCACCACTGCCCGTGGTTACTCCTGCGGTGGCACCACCGTCTTCGACTGCAAATGGGCTGGATCGTCCGCCCATCAGCAGTTGGAGTGTGGAGGAGGTCAGCAACTTCATCCGAGAACTGCCTGGGTGTCAGGACTACGTGGACGACTTTGTCCAGCAGGAGATCGATGGCCAAGCACTGCTGCTGCTGAAGGAGAACCACCTGGTGAACGCCATGGGCATGAAGCTGGGCCCAGCCCTCAAGATTGTGGCCAAGGTTGAGTCCATGAAGGAGGTTCCGCCACCGGGCGAAGCTAAAGACGCAGGAGCTCAGTGAGAGGAGCCCCAGAAGATGATCTCCTAACCGGACAATGCGCCTGGTCTCCAAAATGTCGGCCGTGCCACGTGAATCTAATTCAATCGGACTGGCGGGAAAACACAAATCCAATTGTAAAGTCATTACTAACATCAGGCCAGCATACCCCAACACACATCAAATTGTATATAATTCCAAAATCATCATTTACATATTTATTTAGCAATTAAAACACCCGACAGTCAAAACAAAAAAAATGAGTTACTTAAACTAAGTATGAGCTATAAATAATGTTTTATTGAGCTGCCAGCCAAGTAAAATAAATATAATTCTACAATTAGGCATAAGTTTAGAGCATATGTACTATGTAGAATTTTAACAACACTCGTCATGAATAGATTTTACAAGCGTTTTAAACTAAGCAATCAAATTTACTGCTAAGATTGTCCAAATAACTAAAACATTTTAAATTTACAAAAGAAGAAATTTCAGCTAAATGTGAACTCGATCTTTTTGCTAAAAGGTTTTTTGAATGCCTAGACATAAGCGTATTTTTTTTTACATTATTTTTTTTTTGCTATTACTGAACAAAATAAAAATGCACTGTATAGTGTTTATTAAATGTGAAAAATTCCTTTCTTTGGGCTTTGGGTTCTATTTATTTATGTATAAAAATATCAACATTATGACCGGCGCAAAGATGTTTAATATATCAATTCGCAACCTAATAATTTCTCCTCTCCTTCATTATACATTCATATAGTATTGATTTTAAAAATGAATACGTTGTTTATTGTTTTTACTTTTAATGATTTTAACATATATATTTCTAAAAATAATTTATGCATTGAATGGGTATTATTATCATCATCAAATCGTTAACTAGCATTTAAATAATATAAAAACAGATTTTTTCTAATTTAGAAATTCTATGGTGTTATATGTTTCAAATTGGAGAAAACGATTAAATATTTCTTTTCAAACTTTTTATAGGTAATCAGTGATATTGTTCCATACATTTACCAGAGCTTTTATGATTTTAACTCAACCAAAATCGGTCAACAATGTGGGCTGAAATGTATTTGCTGATTAAATACAACTGTAAAATTAGAATAATTATTTGGAAAAATTTCAAAAACTGGTCACAATTAAGTTATCAAGCGAAACATCGGTAAACTGAACATGTAACTCAAATACTAAAAGTATCTTTTGATTGCAAATGGACTCCTAGCCAACTGTTATTTAATAACAAAAGTATATGTATTTTTTAGTTAGGTTTGCCTTTTCAAGTCTATCGAAACTATACTTTCAGAGGTAAAATCTTTTGGAAAGTTGCGCCTGGCTTGGTTCATTTAAGACTGTCTCGAAAGAAATTTTTTAAAACCGGTGTACGCTCTAACTCAACTTATTTATTTATGTAAATTTACAAAATAGTTGTTTTTTAAAATCGGTCTAAGCCTTAATGCAAACCTTTTCCGAAATAAAAACTGTTATACACCGAATTCACCACACTTATATGCCACGCCCACAAAATAACGCTATGTCGCAGAAAGAGAGTGGCTGTGAGTGCTTTACTGTCGTCCTTGTCTTGCCCACGACCACATAGACAGCGACACTCCCACCCTTTCTTTAAGCCACCCCACCATTTTTTCAGTTCCACCTTACCGTCGGCATTTTGTATTGGACGCCGGCAGAGGCAGCGCGGTGACTTCCGGTTCGGATCGGTGGGTTAACCTATGATTTTTTGTTGTGGTTGCTGGGAATTCAAAATGGAGAACGGTAATACGCTGTACATACACATATAACAATTATAAACACCCAAAAACATTTTAAAAAGATTAAAACTAAGAAATCAAAGCTTTAATTTCAGGGGTCTTAAAAAAATACATATGTTTCATTTAGATTTTTTCTTTAATTCGTTTAATTGTACTTTCCTAAGGAAAAAAAAACAACAAAAATTAACATTTTTCTTTTTAAATGGGTAAAAGTATTGTCCAAAAGTTTTTAATTTTGAAAAGACACACCTCCAAACATAATTCAAATGCAAAAAATGTTGGCTAGGTTTGCGGCTGTCCATATATCACGTAATCACGTTTTCGATAATTTTTGAGTTAAAGAAACTTCTTGCTACCAAGTTGAAAGGTCGCAAGAACCAGACAATTTTTTAAAATGTATTGTTTTTACACTAAGCATAGAACTCCAGCGTCAGTATAACAAATATATGGCAACTAAAGGATACAGTCAACCGATTTAAACCAAATCTCAAGGTATAGGTTTAAGATACTAAGCCCCAAAAAAATACTGAAATTTTAGTTTTAATAAGTATGTCTTAAAAATAAACTACAGACAGTATAAGTATTATTAAAATACTAAATAATATAACCTCTAAATTTTTTAATTTCATTTCTATACCGAAAAGTTTAAAACTTTAGTCTAAGGCCCTGTTTTTAAAGAACATATGTTTTATTTTCGTGTTATTAATTTAATACTTATCTTGAGAAATTTTTCATACCCAATAGTTTAAAACTCATGTGAAATAATTTGTTTTGGAAGTAGCTTTTGAGCAAAGCTTGCAAACAGTATAGAAACAGACGAACAGGCGGACATGGGTATATCAACTCGTCTGGTCATGCTGATTAAGAATATAATACTTTATAGGGTCCGACTAACCAATTTTATAATACCCTCTGCAAGAGTATAAAAATGTGGGATTCTTAGTGAAAGCCTCTGCAAAAGAGTATAATGAACGATAATATTTCAGGTCTCTAACAATTTAATTTTGAGTTACCTATTTGCAAGCCATTAGTAACTTGGAAATACTCAATAACAAAACTCTATTGATTGTTATTAGAAAGATCAAAAGCAAGCATTAACAGAGATTTGCTCTTCAATCGTTTCGTATCTAGAAATGCATTTTTGGGTCGCTTTCTAAAAATTGAGTTAAGTTTTGAAAAAAAATTTAAGAACTGTAAAACTGAATACCGTTCTACTATATCTTTCAATTTCATTGGTAACCAGAGATCACAAGTTTTACTAAAAAATGTTTAAGGTTTTATATGCTTGAATTTTTACACCTGTGATCAATTTAAGAAATTCAAATAACCTCTTATATTTATTCCAAAGATTATTGAAAGTATCAACATAAATTATTGGAATAGATTTAATTTATATGTTCGAGATTAGTAAATCGACTTTCTAAGAAAGTGGCGGCAAGCTATTAGACAAAATGGTGCGTTGTATCGAATAGAGCCCTGCATGAGTGGGGTCATGTTTGTTTTCATGACTCATTCGGTCAATCTATGACTCAAAGTAGTAATAAATTAAAAATTCGCGGGGAGGGTCGTGCTTTGATTAATGACCATAAATTAACCTCTTATAAACACTATTTATATAAATTTCTGTAGAAAAAGTGTTGTCCTTTTTTGTGCCAAAGAATTCGAGGGTTTTTTGTTGTAGAAGTCTTGAGTCATAGAGCATTTCAAATACATCATTCTAATCAAAAATATGACGCAATAGTGCTTCGGTATCAAACTTACAAGAAAAAAAATACTAGTGGAACCGAATTGGGTAATATTGAATATAGTGCTTAATCTCAAATTCCACTTGAACAAGTACATTATTTTGTGGTCCTTTGTAATTTCCCAGATTTATCCTTCTGTGACCCTGGCCTCTCACCCCTGATAATGCGCTTAGGGGTTGAATTCGCTATTCATCCCGTTTATAATCCCGAATAGTTCTGCTTTTGAGGGTAATTGTAGCCGCTTTGCTTGGAAATCTTTTTCACTGCAGCGCCTAAAATGGTGGCTAAGTGTGCACTGGGGTCGTCAAGGTCTGCAAGTGTCAGAGGTCAACCCTTTTCCGCATTTCTATTTGATTTTTGCAAAAGTTCCACCCTTCTCTTTATATTTAACGTAGCCCTTTTCTCCACAGTGCCTGTGAGTTGGGTACAGTTTACTCAGTTTCTCTGGGGACCATCAAAAATATTTTTATAAAGGTTAGTATGGGAGAAAGCAAGAAGGTAATTTTAGTATTGTTGCTTTTTACTTTTATTTTGTGTTTTTTTTATGAACTATCTAAAACTATGTAAATAATATTGCTAAACACTAATTAAACAAAACTCAATAGCTTTTAGCTGTTCTTGTAAGTACTGAAAAGCGATGCAGGCAGGGCGGTGTTTGGGAAAACACCACACCTGAGAAAGCAGGATTGCCGGTCTCGAAAAGCGCTTGGCCAGACCTAAATACCCCCAAAACACATTTTCTATTACTTTTTACTCGAGTAGGAGGTTTTAAACCTAAAGTACGTTTTAGCAGTGCATTTTATTTTTGGGGTTCTTTTAAGTAATACTTATTGTACTTGTAGGGTGGGAATGTGTCAGGGATCTTGGAAGTGATAACCACGTTAACCACGCCTTAACCACGCCGACAATAAAAAAAATTCAGCGGAAACCACACAAATAACGGGCAGCTTTGGTTATCACTCGAGCCAACAATACCAGCACATAAGAAGATTGTGCGGATGTTGATCAGTCCAACAAAAATGGTGTAGACAATTTTGAGATATGCCCTACAACACCAATGCAACAACAGGTATGCGTGTAAGTTTCTGTTACAGCGTGCAAGGAAGAGGGATGATGCGATATTGCAAATGCACCAGAGCGAGAGGCAACGTGTGAGTGTGAGGAAGGCGCGCGCAAAGCAATTTACGCTCATTAAGCATTTGTCATTTTTACGAAATGAAAATACACACATACATACGCTCACACCCCATTCGCCCAACAACAACAACCCAATAAGTTAGAGGCAATTCATTGAATCGGCGGCAACGGCAAGAGGAAAGGCGCATGCTCGACTTCTTGTACAGTTGAGCGTGCGAAGAAGAAGAGGCGAAAGAGGAAATAACGGCGAGGCGGGGTCCTCCCCCACAACTAATAAGAAAAAAGCTAAGAAAAAAAAACGCGAAGTCTCCAATACCAATGCCAAGCTGCCCCACGCACACACACTGAAAGAGAACAAAAAAGCAAAGCTGAGAGCGAGAGAAAAAGAACTTAACGAGCATAAAAATAATATGGCGGCAGCAAAAAGCAAAAGAAACAATTTCTATCGAACCCAGCAACAACAATAGTAATCGGAATGATGAATATTTGTTGGGCTCTGCGACGTTGCTGTTGGAGGGGGTGGGAAGAGAAAGAAGACCGACAAGAGCCCAAAGCAACGCACCCATACAAGTACACACACACAGCAAAGGCAGCACAAAATGAAATGCCAAAGACAGGCACAGTGGGACAAGGGTAGTACTACTAAAACTACAAATATATATATTGTTGTTTAATTTTGATTTTTATTTTAGTGGTTAAAAAACTGACTTTAATTTTATTTAGACATTTTTAACTTTAATAAAATTAATATTGCGGTATACCATAAAAAATATTTATGCAACACATTTTGAAATACCATCAATACTGTCCCAAAGAAATTTGCTCCACTGTGCCCACGGTTTACGAACTGCAGCAGTGACTACAACAACAAAGTGCAATCCAATAATAATGGATCGCATGCCACTGTGCGGCAGAGTGAGTTTCGCTCTGTCTCTGCGCATACGCTACCCACTCCCCTCCCCTTTCCTCTTTCACTGTCTGTTTCCGACAAGCACAACTAATAATAAAGTAAAGCCGATCCGATCCGATGCGAAAAAGAGGAAGGGAGAAATGAGAAAGCAGGAGGAGGAGGTAGTAGGTAGTCGGTAGTGGTGGTGGACCGAAAAAAAAAAGATGAAGTATAGCAACAATCGGGCGGTAGACATTCGAGTGTACAGACACAGAAAACTGGATTCGGTTGTGGGTATATTTTATATTTCCAGGGGCAGGGGGCCCACAGTCAGGGTGGTTAAAACCACACGCACACATGCCCGCCAGCTGTAGCCCCGATTCAGCTTTTTTTTACTCGATTTGCCTTGCCAACTGAACTGCTGCCGTTTCATTCCAACCCCAAGCGCGCTGAGGCCATCCTGCTCGCACGCGCTCTTCGACGCGGGCCACCCTAGTGCCATCGCACTCGCACCCGCCCATTTCGGTATAGAGAAAAGTTATTAGTAGCAAAAGTATCTTTGAAGAAACGGGTTCGTGTGCGTTCCATGCCAGCTGCACAGCACACACACACTGGCGCAAACGAACACATGCGCACTTCATTTTGTTTCCCGATGGAAATGGAAAGACGGCGTAGAGTTGTCGCTGCGGCGCGCGGCTCAGTTTGAAAATAAATTTGGCGGCGTGCGGTTCTTGCGCTCTGCGGTCCGGTCGTCTAAAATTGTGTTGGACGTATTGAACGGAGAAAAAGTCTCGCGCCGACGCGACGCACACACACACTGCCACTGCCCCTTCGATTTTTTTTTATTTATTTTTTTTGACGACAACTGCACATCTGTGCAGGCGATCGACAATTAGTGGATTAGTGAATGCATTACCGCAGTACTCAATAAAAATGAGGAGAAACGAAAATATTTACGGGTCTCGGGACGCTGGCGACGTAAGCAGCGCGCTGGAAAGTGTATCGGATAGCGGAGTGTGTCGTCGCCTGGAATAAAAACAACGCAAGAAACCAGAAACACCAAAAAAGAAGCAAAGACACAATTAATGCTGTGCGGTGTCTAGAGTTGTCGTCGTTGCCTTTTTTATGTAAGATCGCGTGCACAGGTGCCCTTAAACGCCTTTTATATACTCTGTACACCTTAGAAACGAAATGAAACCGAGAAAAACTGAATGGAGAGGAGAAAACATATTTTTCGAGACGCCGCCATCGTCGGCGCATGCTCTCTTTCAGTTGTTTGCCCCGCATTGTTGTCATTCCTCCCTGCCTCTTCGTTTTCCTCCTATTCCTCTGTTTCGCTGCCTCTTGCAACTCAATTTTCGGTTGAAGGGAAAATCAAATGATGATGGCTTTGGCATTGTTGTAAGCCGTCTGCCGCCACTCACGTTCACACACACACAAACTTGCTTAAGCGCACAGTGGAGGGAAACCAGTCTTTCGGTTGCAAGTTGAAGATGCTGCTGCTGCGTCTAGTTCGAATCCGTATCCGAATCCGTTACACTCTCACCCTGCGGATGAAAATCCACCCCCGATTTAGCAGGGGTAACTCCTAACGCCTCATCTGAACATCCGAAACCTCAATCATTTGTTACTCCTGGACAACTGGCAACTGTCAGCAATTTGGGCTCGCAACGCAGGTCTTTGAACCTGCCCCCTTGGATACCATTATCATGGTTCTATGCAACCCATAAATAAAGGTCGTCTCGCTTATTCCCACTCAAAGTTTCTCTCGGCAGACGTGGAGGATTGACAGAGGGGGACGATAGTAAAAGGAGGAGGATAGACAGAAGAGGATAGCAGGATAGCAGGATAGGCAGCAGGAGAGCAAGGCTACTAAATATAGAAGTTGTGGGCACAGGCAACTGTGACAAGTGACCTCCTTTAAACATTGTATTGCATGTATGCAAAACAGTGCATTTTTAGTGGGTCACGGCACATAATGCATTTAAAAGATACTTTTTAACTGATACCCTTAAAGTTATCATCAAAGCAGAAATACTCTTTACATACTCTCTTACTGGAATTGTGAAACCAAACAAGTTTTAATAACAGTCACTTACAGTACAAATTATTTTTTAATTATTGTTTTGTTTGAATTTTCTATACAAAAAATCGAATTAAAGTTTCAAAGTACTTTAAAATACGGTTTCCTTTAAACGATATCCACTGTAACTGTATTTACCTTGAGTGTGAATGATCACGCAATGCGAAGTGTATCTCGTTCCGTCTCACTTTTTCGTCTCAACTTTGTTTTCGTTTTCGTTTTCTTTGCCGTTTTTGGATCGCGAGTGCATTAATACACGATCCCTTCTTTGTCTTTCTCAGTGATTGTCTGTCTCTTTTTCACTTGCACTCCTCTCTTTGCTTAATCCTCTTTGGAGTGCATTGCTGATTCCCTTTTGCCCGCCCCACCATCCCATGCCCTTTTAGCTGGATGAAAGCACTTTGGCGGGAGCGGCTTGTAGTCATAGTTTGTTGTTGGGCGGTTTGTTGGTCAAGCGATTAAAAAATATGAAGCATGCCCCACGCTTTCGAAACCGCCCCAAGTGTGTCTGTGTTCGTTTGTGTTTATACGCGATGTTTACTGATCGACGTTCTCTTTCTCCTGCAGTGCGGTCACGGAAAGTGAATCAACAGCGGCAGCAACAACAAAAACAAGTACACCACCACCTTCACCTGCATCCACCACATTCGGAGGAGGCACTAACCAATCCGTAAAGGTTCGCGACGATCCCCAACGACCGCTCAGGTGCCTGGAAACACTTGCCCAGAAAGCGGGTATAAACTTTGACGAGGACTTTGCTAGTCCGTCCCAATCGCCCAGCACTAAGGCTCGCGGATCAGCTGGAACGCCACCCATCCGGCGGCGCCACCCTCTACTTCCGCTCTCGAGCAGCTCACCAAGGACGCCCAAGTCGAAGACACGCGGCTACAACCTGGAGAAGTCACAGAGTCCCGCCCAACAGGTGGCGGCCGCCACCACGGCGCTCCAGATCTCCCCCGAGCAGCTGCAGCAGTTCTATGCTAGCAATCCCTATGCCATCCAGGTGAAGCAGGAGTTCCCAACGCACACGGCTGGAGGAGGGAGCACAGAGCTGAAGCACGCGGCAAACATTTTAGATGTCCAGCAGCAGATGCAACTGCAGCAGCAGCTGTCAGATGGCAGTGGAGGAGGAGGTGCGGGAGGAGGAGCATCGGGGAACGCAGGAGCAGCAGGAGGAGCGCCCAGCCCTGCCAACTCCCAGCAGTCCACCGCCATTAGCACCATGTCACCGATGCAGTTGGCGGCAGCCACCGGGGGTGTGGGCGGGGATTGGTCGCAAGGGAGGACAGTGCAGCTGATGCAGCCGTCTACCAGTTTCCTGTACCCGCAGATGATCGTGTCGGGCAATCTGTTGCACCCTAGCGGCATTGGCCAGCAGCCCATCCAGGTGATCACCGCCGGCAAGCCCTTCCAGGGCAACGGTCCCCAGATGCTCACCACCACGACGCAGAACGCCAAGCAGATGAACCTGGGTCAGGCGGGATTCGCCGGTGGCAACTACGCCACATGCATTCCCTCGAACCACAACCAGTCGCCCCAGACGCTGCTCATCTCGCCGGTGAACGTCATCTCCCACTCGCCGCAGCAGCAGCAGAACTTGCTGCAGTCGATGGCCGCCGCCGCCCAGCAGCAGCAGCTTACTCAGCAGCAGCAGCAGCAGCTCAGTCAGCAGCAACAGCAGCAGCAGCTCACCCAGCAGCAACAGCAGCAGCAGCAACAGCTGACAGCTGCTCTGGCCAAAGTGGGAGTGGATGCGCAGGGCAAGCTGGCCCAGAAAGTGGTCCAAAAGGTGACGACCACCAGCAGCACGGTGCAGGCGGCAACGGGGCCGGGATCCGCTGGAACCACACAGGCGCAGCAGGTGCAGCAAGTCCAGCAACAGCAGCAGCAGACCACCCAAACCACTCAGCAGTGCGTGCAGGTCTCGCAGTCGACGCTACCAGTGGGAGTGGGCGCCCAGTCCGTGCAGACTGCCCAACTCCTGAACGCCGGCCAGGCGCAGCAAATGCAGATCCCCTGGTTCTGGCAGAATGCGGCAGGACTACAGCCCTTCGGCTCTAACCAGATCATATTGCGCAACCAGCCAGATGGGACGCAGGGCATGTTCATCCAACAGCAGCCGACGACTCAGACCCTGCAGACGCAGCAAAACCGTAAGAATAGCTACTGGATTGTATTTATTGCGCTACTAATATAGACAATTTCCCTACAGAGATTATCCAGTGCAATGTGACCCAGACTCCGACAAAGGCACGCACACAACTGGACGCACTTGCTCCCAAGCAGCAGCAGCAGCAGGCAGGGTCGACAACCCAGACACAGCAGCAGCAGCTGGCTGTGGCCACTGCCCAGTTACAGCAACAGCAGCAACAGCTCACGGCAGCAGCTCTGCAGCGGCCAGGAGCCCCGGTCATGCCTCACAACGGAACTCAAGTGCGTCCGGCCAGCTCCGTATCCACGCAGACAGCCCAGAATCAGAGTCTGCTGAAGGCCAAGATGCGCAACAAGCAGCAGCCGGTGCGACCCGCATTACCCACCTTGAAAGCGGAGAATGGTCAGGTCGCGGGCCAGAACAAGGTGGTTGGTCACTTGACCACCGTGCAGCAGCAACAACAGGCAACGAATCTCCAGCAGGTGGTCAACGCGGCAGGCAACAAGTAAGTGAAAATCTATCAGGTCTAAGAAGAATTGTCTAACTTTCCATTTTCCTCCGCAGAATGGTTGTGATGAGCACGACGGGCACACCTATTACGCTGCAGAATGGACAAACACTTCATACAGCCACTGCGGCTGGAGTGGACAAGCAGCAACAGCAACAGTTGCAGCTGATTCAGAAGCAGCAATTCCTACAGCAACAAATGTTCCAGCAGCAGATTGCTGCTATTCAGATGCAGCAGCAGGCGGCAGTTCAGGCGCAGCAACAGCAGCAACAAGTCACCCAGCAACAGCAGGTGAACGCCCAGCAGCAGCAAGCGGTTGCGCAGCAACAGCAGGCGGTGGCGCAGGCTCAACAGCAGCAAAGGGAGCAGCAGCAGCAAGTTGCCCAAGCACAGGCGCAGCAGCAGCAGGCGCTGGCCAATGCGACCCAGCAAATCCTGCAGGTGGCGCCCAATCAGTTCATCACATCCCACCAGCAACAGCAGCAGCAGCAACTGCAGAACCAACTGATTCAGCAGCAACTGCAGCAGCAGGCGCAGGCACAAGTGCAGGCCCAGGTGCAAGCCCAGGTGCAGGCCCAGGCGCAACAGCGTGAGCAGCAGCAGAATATCATCCAGCAGATCGTGGTCCAGCAGACGGGCGGAGCTACCGCCCAACAGCAGCAGCAGCAACCGCAGCAGCAATCCGGACAGTTGCAGCTGAGCAGCGTGCCCTTTTCGGTTTCTTCGACGACGACGCCAGCCGGAATAGCCACCTCCAGTGCCCTGCAGGCGGCCCTCTCCGCCTCCGGCGCCATCTTCCAGACAGCCAAGCCCGGCACCTGCAGTTCCTCCCTCCCCACCAGCAGTGTGGTTACAATAACGAACCAGAGCACCACTCCGCTGGTCACCAGCAGTACTGTGGCCAGTCTGCAGCAAGCACAGGCTCAAGCTCAGCTCCACCAGCAGCAGCAGCAGTTGATTACCGCCACCATTGCAGCAGCAACTCAACAGCAGCAGCAGGGACCACCTTCACTTGCGCCCACCACGCCCTCTCCAACTTCTAATCCCATCCTGGCCATGACCTCAATGATGAATGCCACAGTGGGCCACCTGTCTACTGCTCCGCCCGTGACTGTTTCTGTGACCAGCACGGCTATCACTCCGTCGCCGGGCCAGCTGGTCACCCTCAGCAGTGCTAGCAGCGGAGGAGGAAGCTTCGTTTCCACGCCCACCAAGGAGACGCCATCGAAGATGCCCACCGCCACGCTGGTGCCCATTGATTCGCCCGTGACGCCTGTATCTGGACATGACAGCTGCACCACACCCAAGTCCTCCACTCCTGCCAATGTCAGTGCATCCGCGGAGGCCAGCAGTTCCACGAGCGAGGCTCTGCCCAACGGAGAAGCCACAGACCGGACTTCCACGCCCTCCAAGGTCGCTACCACTCCCACCAGCAAGCAAAGCAATGCGGTGCAGTCTACGAGCAGCAGCACCACTCCCAGCTCTGCCAGTGGAAAGGAAGATCCCAAGGTGGCAACCTCCGTCAGCTCTACGTCCGCCACATCAACGCCAACCACGACAACGATCAGCAATGGGATCGGGATGGCCAGAACAACATCAAGCTCCACTTCTAGCACCACCGCTGGCACAATCACCACCAGTTGCAGCACTTCAACAACAAGTTGTACCAGTACAACCACAAGCACCACGACGAGCAGCAGCAATGGAGCTAAAGATCTGCCCAAGGCGATGATCAAGCCGAATGTTTTAACCCATGTCATCGGTGACTTTATCATCCAGGAGTCCAACGAACCCTTCCCCGTCACCAGGCAGCGATATGCGGACAAGGACGTCAGCGATGAGCCACCAAGTATGTATATACATATGCAAATGCTACAACTACAAAATTGTATTCTCTCCGTATCACCACCATGCTTATCTCTTCAAATGACTTATTTCCGCAGAGAAAAAGGCAGCCATGCAGGAGGACATCAAGCCAAGTGGAATAACATCAGCTCCGGCCTCGGACATGGTTGCCTGCGAACAGTGCGGAAAACTGGAACACAAAGCGAAGCTCAAGCGGAAGCGATACTGCTCGCCTGGATGCGCCAGGCAGGCCAAGAACGGCGTCGGAGGAGTTGGAGCAGGAGAGACCAACGGCTTGGGAACGGGTGGAATCCTTGGCGTGGACGCCATGGCATTGGTGGACAAACTGGACGAGGCGATGGCAGAGGAGAAGAAGCAGACGGAGGCCATGCAGGCGATTTCCGAAACCCTGCCCATTCAGTCGAATCCAACAGACATGACACCGTTGACGATTCCAGTGCTAGCGGCCATTCCAGCGACTTCCCCACTTTCGATGCCTCTGGCATTGCCGTTGCCTGTTGCAATTGCTGCTCCTGCACTGCCACTGCCAGTGGCTCCGGCTGGGGTGGTCACTCCTGCGGTAGCGCTGCCATCCTCCAGTGTGAATGGATCGGATCGCCCGCCCATCAGCAGCTGGAGTGTGGAGGAGGTCAGCAACTTTATCCGAGAACTGCCTGGGTGTCAGGACTACGTGGATGACTTTATCCAGCAGGAGATCGACGGTCAGGCGCTGCTACTGCTTAAGGAGAACCATCTTGTGCACGCCATGGGCATGAAGCTGGGCCCAGCCCTCAAAATAGTAGCCAAGGTGGAGTCCATGAAGGAGGTTCTGCCGCCAGGCGATTTGAAGGATGCGGCCGGTGGGGCGCAATAGTGTCAGCGGGATGAGCCAGGTGATGAGATAATGCCATCGCCCTCGTATTCGATTACTCCGCCGCCGTATTCGCCGGTGGGTCCGGGGCCGGACAGGCAAACCGTTCCAACACCCTTTCCCGCTCCTGCCAGCACTCCGCCGGAGTCTGAGGATAGCAGCGGGGGCAGTCACCTGTGCTTTGACCTGACCACACGCCTCTGCCACGACCTTCGGCTGGAAGAGGAGCCGTAGCTCTGGACCGGGTCCAACCAGGTCCGTCGCCCAAGCTGAATCTGATTCACTTGAAGCGCGCGCTGTAGACTTTTTGTACGTAATTTAAAATAACTAGAGGGGTGTTGTCGTAGCTCAAGCAAAAGGCCGCCGCATGTATGATAAAGCATAGACTGTTGTCCCAGTCATCAATTCATCAATCAACTTGTATAGAACTTCACCATTACAATTAAGCGCTAACGTATTTATTTGAACGTTGTTTATCACTACACAACACCCTATGGGAAGAGCATGAAAAAATCACTTAAACTAGAGGTAAGCTGGGAATATATTTAGATATTTTGCTTTAAAACTTAAGCCTGAAGTAATTCTTAAGTGAAACTGAATTGAATACGACAACTGAACATTTAATTTATTGACTAATTTAGCGCATGATGAGTAGCGTTTGAAGGAACTCTGGCTGGCAAGGCTAGACCCCGAAAGCCCAGTCAAACTTCCATAACTCGAATTAGTAGTCTAAGTTTCTGGAAAGGAGCATTTTTGTTGTTATTTTTTTTAAAAAAGCTAGTTATTAGTACATTTTTTTTTATATTCAAATAAAATTTTGTTCTCGAAAACAAATCGATCGGTTCAATAAATTCTGAGATATATTTATATATTATATTAAAAATGTCGGTCATTTAGCTTCGTCCTATGAATTCGACTTGAGATAAACTTACTGAAAAACTGTACAATAAAATCGAAACATTTGGATTCAAACAATATTATTTATAGAAAAATTCGAGTTATGGAATTTCGACTGTATCTTCAAATTTACCTTAGGTTATACATACATATACAAGCATCTTAATATATGATAAGATATATTCAATTTTTTTTAAAGTTCCGTGGTTGTATATTTTGTTTACAACATTTTTTTCCCATCGCTAAACAAAATAAAAACTTTCACTGTTTAGTGGTAAATTAACGAGAATATGAATTCTAAATCGAGTTTTAATGGTACGAGGGATTTGAAAAGGTCATTTTGTTGCTATTTAGTTCTCTCATCAATGTTAGTTGCTTTTCTGATAATATAATTTTATTTTTACCCAAAAAATAAAAATAATTCCACCCAACTCCGTTATCTGAAAAACCTTTTTATGATTCAAAAGTAACAAAATAAATACTTATTTTTGGAAAGGTTATTTGTAATATGGTTTATTCAATAATATATATTTTTCTTTCAAATATGCAGACACATAAAAATGTTGAATATATTTTCAATATTGTTATTATCGGTATAATGTTTCGAACTGCTATGCCTCTTAAGGTTTTCAATTTAATTCCATAATAATATTTTGTGGCTGTGTTAAAGTTTTAATGTTTGTTTGTTGCGTTTGTTTAGTGTTTGCAGATTGATTTACATATAGATTTGCTTCAACATTACAACGATTTTGTTTTGTCTATGATTTATTTGGTGTTGACTTTTGTCTCGATTTTCACAATCGTTTTTTTTGCGTTTTATTAATTTGTTACGATCTAGAGCTAAGAAAACGTTGTTTATTGCGTTTATCGCGTTTCGTCGTGGGCTTGTTTACCTTTTGTTCTGGTTTGTTACCTAAAGTTCCAATTTAATCGTCATTGTTCAACAATATTCGCAGTATGCTACACATATATCTAATGCTCGTAGGTCGGTTAATATTTCATATGCTAAGATAACTACTTTTCAGTTGCTTTTTGTATATAGATATATATATTTGCTTTTTCGTTTTCATTTTTGTTTTTTTTTTTTATTCAATGGAAAAGTCACAGAGTTCTGTGCTGTAATTCGTCTCTAAATATATATTATTTATACTCCATATGGTATATGGTACTATAACACTTGTATTATGCAAATTGGCAACATTTGAACAAAGAAAACGTCGTCTCTATTTGGTTTTTTCTTGTATTCTTGCAACATCGAAACCGCACCGAGGTTTCGGTAAAATTCGAACAACTTCTCATCGGACTATGAACACGGGGTTGAGGTTGCATCGAGTGGTTACCTTATAGACGTACTTGAGGTTGAGGATGGAGTAGGATGATGGCTTCTCGGGGATGGGTGATGGGTTCGAAATCGGTTGAGGTTTCTGGGGGCTGAGGTCCTACCTGCGAATATCGTTATCTAAAGTAAGTCACTTTAGCAATTTGTTTTTGGTGTTTGCTTTCTACTATGGATAAGTTAGTGTATTGTTTACATTTCGCTTTCGCCTAGATACAATTTAAGAATTAATTAAGTTTAAAGCGTTTCTTTGCTCTTGGTTTTTTTTTTTTTTTTGGTGTTTGGTTCTTCTTTTTTTTTTTTTAATATCCACGTCGTTATTTTGATTTAGGTTCATTCTTATTTATCTTAACATCGTTGTTTGAAATGTTTTGTGGTCTGATGTCTTCGATGAGGCCTATTGGTGTTTGGTTGCTTGTTGGCTATGTGTTGTTTTGTTTTGTGCTTTGGCATTCATCTCTCCCTCCGCTAGCTGCTCCGTTGGACTGCGTTTTCCATATCCGATCTCCATATTCCTCATCTTTCTATATGCTATAGAAAAATTTAACACGATAATAATGGGGCGCTTGGCTTGTCTCGCATTTCAAGATCAAAGCAATTCGCATCCCCGCTGGGGAACTCATATACAGATTCACCTTCGTTTTTGGGGGCCACTAGGTCGCCGCCCAGTCGAAGCCAGGCTTCGACTTACTCTTCCATTTCAATTATCGTATCATAGGCTAACTATATAAAGTACTAGATCACGCACTTACACTCACGTTCGTCGTCCGATTGGGAACACAAATCACCCGCTGATGGTGCTCAGATGGTGGGTGGAAGATCGTGGGTGGAAGGTCGGGGGTCAGTTCAGATTCGTGTGGGTGGTGGTTGGGGTGAACACATGAGTACTTATTGTTCTATCTGAGAGATGTGCGAGAGACTGTGGCTCCCTCTTCTCCCTTCTGTGCATCATCAATGTTTTTGGTTCCGTCTTGGTCGAGGCATTTCGATATAAGGCTAGGTTCCTAAGTGATCGGGTTATTGTTTCAGTTCGTTCAGGATCTTTTGTAACATAACGTAGGTAAGGAACTAAAAAAGCAAAGCGTACAACAAACATGCAAAGAAAATAAAATATAATGTGTTTTTCTTTTCGTGTATCGCATATAAAATGTTTTATTTTTTGATGTATAAATACAAATATAATTTGTGTTGTTTTTAGTTTTGTATTCGTTTTTCTGTATTGTTTTTTTTTTGTTTTTGCAAGATCAAGATGAATAACAATTTAAAGCACAAAAGCATAAAGTAAATTAAGATAAAATAAAGGTATAGTAATAATAACTATATATTACTTAGATTTGCAGATTAATCTAAATGGTTTTTATTTTCCTGCTGCTGATATTGAGTAATTCCTTCCTGTATATTTTTGATTTAGAAAATGGTTTTTTTTTGTATAATTTGTTTTTTTTTGCAGCGCCCAAGGTACCGTGCTTAAATATTGCATATAGAGTTTGATTCTGCTTTAGCGTTTGAAATTATAAACTTAGTCAAAGGGCACACTCGCACATACACAGAAAGAGAGAGTGAGAGAGAGAAAGGGAAAGGGAAAGAGAGACACAGACACACAATAAATGTATAATTTCTAAAGTTATAAATTTAAAAATACAATTTTTTCGATCATTTAAAATGTAACACAATGGGTAACGTTATATAATTAATCATCAATATACGATCAATAACATACACATACAATCACTAAATTATTGGGCATGGGGAGGGAAACAAGGGGAAAGGGGAAATAGATATTGGCTGCTAGAGATATAGATATAGATCTGGATCTGTCAAGCTGTAATCTTAGTTTTCTTATCCTAGGGACGACACGCTTAAGCGCTTCTTAGCTTTTTTTTGTTTACCTCTAATCTGTTCTCTTCTCATCTGTTCTGTTCTGTTCGGTTGGCGTCTCTGCCGCCCTATTCTGATCTCGTTCGCCTCTGTTCTCATCTGTTTCTGTTACGGTTACGGTTACTGTTACTGTTACTGTTCTCGCTGTCATTCGAATCACAATCAACGCTTTTTGTATCATTATCGTTACGTGCTTACTGCCTTAGTTACTCCTCTAACTTCTCCTCCTCCGATTTTGTCAACACTTACAACACTAAAAACTTGATTTGCATTTGCTTTTTCATCTTCCACACTCCAACCGGTTACCCGTTTCCATTTCAAATTGAATTTTTCTGAGTTGGACCTACATTTTTTGAAATTACAACTTTTCGGGATTTCTATTTGTAAACTTGAAACGGAAAATGTAAATAGTTTTTGGAAATTGAAATAATATGAATAGTTACCAGATTGAATTTAAATTGAAAACTTTTACATTATGCTCACCAAAATTGTGAAAAACTAAATTTTTAAAATTTAACTATTCTGGCTTGCAACCAGAGCAATACATTTAAATTTTTGGCCTAAGTTCAATTTCATATCTAACGCAAAAAGTATTCGAAGAAGTGAAATACTATCCAAGAATTCCGATTCTTGCAAATCCAAAGCGGTACTGAACTGGGAACGGGTCCCAAGCATTTTGTTGCTGCGATTCTTCTTAAAAATGTTTGTGTTTTTTTGGCGGATCTGCTGCAGTTCCGCCCAGATTGTATCTTAAACTTCCGGTTCGGGGGTTCTTAAAAAACTATTACATAAATATGCCTGGGGTGTAGGGGAAGGGGGGAGGAGGTTACTGCTTTGTGTGTGCAGGAAACACTTACAACATAAAGCGAGACAATGACGTATACAACTAAGCATTACACACAATTACAAAAATGTATATGGATTACAATTAATATAAAAAAAAACGTAGAACGTACAACAGTAAAACATAGTCAAGGGTGGTTTTGGGTTTTTTTTTTGGGGGGTGGGGAGGGGGCGGGGAGGTCGGCTGGGTGACATAATTAAGTGAAATTCACTTGTGGTCTGTGTGCGTGTGGGGGGTTGGTGGGTGTTTAGGGTATTGGGTGCTTAGGAGGGTGTGGCTGGTCAAGGGGGCGTGGCGTGTCGTCGCGACTTAGAAATTCATTTGTCATGTTTTGCGCGGCGGTGTCGGCGGCGGCGGCAGCGCAGGCGCAGGCGCATGGCTCGGCGGTCGCATGCCGATGATCATGTCTTTGGGAATGTTTTTGTATTTTGCTGAAAGATGACGGGACTGGTGAGCAACTTGAGTATGCCAGGACGTGGCCGCATCGGCGGCGCCGGCAGCTGCATCTTACCTGCTCCCGCCGGAGCAATTGCCTGCTCCTCGCGCTGCTGCAGTTGCTGCTGTTGCTGTTGCTGCTGCTTCAGCGAGTCGCTGTAAAAGTTCGACTTGCGCATATTGCCGCCACCCAGTCCCAAGCCGATGCCACCCAGGAGGGCGTTGATGTTGCTGTTTCCGTTGCTGCTGCTGGTGTTGCTGCTGCAGCCGTTGCTGCTGCTGTGGCTGCTGCCGTGACTGCTGCCATTGTTGCAGCTGCTACTGCTATTGCCGCTGCCGCTGCCATTGTTATTGTTGTTGCAACTGACCACCGAAGGCAAAGGCGGCTGCTGCTTCGAAGCATGCTTGTTGCCCACGCCCATGGCCATGGCCATGCCCATGCCTAAGCCCATCCCAATCCCAATCCCCGAATCCGCCGAAGGCGTCGTCAATGGCGTCTTACTTGGTACTAAACTTATGCTAGAAATTGCTGGTGGTAATGGAGATCTTTGTGAATCGTTGCCAATCTCGCCCGTGTACCTGTGAGTGGGTAAATATAGCGTTTAAAACTGTGTAGCCTCGTAGGTAGGGCAGCCTCCCACTCACTTTATATTGGTGTACTCGCGGCCAACCTGCAGGCTCTGCTCCTCGGCCCGCTTCCGGGCGATCAGCGTCTGGATGTAGTGCTGCACCGCATAGTAGACGAACTTGTACTGCGCCTCCGTTTGCACGAGGCCGGAACGTTGCGATCGGACCATCTGTATGGTGCGCTGGATGTCGATTTCGGTATCCAATCCTGGCAAGAAGCGATTAAAAAAAAAGGTTAAGTTGGGTTGGGGCTTTGGTTTTGCTTTGCTCTACAACGTTTGTGCTTCAGTTGCTTTGCAAAATCAGTCTAAGCTTTTTCTTTTTGTATACCCTTGCAGAAAAGTCAAAATATAAAGTATATATATTTTTGATCATCATAACTAGGACAGTCGATCTATCCATATACGTTTTTACGCAAACTAGTCTCTCAGTATTAAAGCTATTTATATGAAACTTTTAAAAAGTCTTATTTTTATTGCAGTATATATAAGTCGGTTCGGGCAGGGCTATATAAAATAGTTTTAATACAACAAAAATATAAGTTCGAGGTTTTTAAATGTATAAGAATATATTCCAAGATATGATGGATTACTATTTTAGAATTACGGTTTTATAGAAAATCAGACAACGCTAGCAGCTATATGGTGTTATAGAAATGGTCGAAAAATGCATTGTTTTTATACATATATGCATTACAACTGAAATATATAATATTTGTTTTCGTAGCTGCAAGGGTATATAAAGTTAGCTTCCTTTTTTTATTTTTTTTGTTTTAACTCAAATACTATATCTTACCATTGCGCACGATCTGGTCAAGGATCATGTCGATCACTATGAAAGTGCCAGTGCGTCCGATGCCCGCCGAGCAGTGCACGCAAATGGGACCCTGTAAATGGGGCAAATGGAGTCGGTTATAAATAAGCATGATCTAATCTGCTGAATAATCGATGAACACATACCGGCTTCTCGCCCGCTTGGGCCAGGTGACTCTGGCGCGTGTTGACGTCCTGCAGGAAGTTGAGCACACAGCCCGGATCGGCGGGCACGCCGTGATCCGGCCACACCTGGAAGTGGTAGTGGAAGATGCGGCGTGCTGGCTGATCCCGCCACGAGACGAGAAACTCGCGCAACGTGTAGTCGCTGGTCGAGTTCTCCGAGACACACTGTATCCGAGCCTGGCCGAACTGCTCCGTCTTGCCCTCGTCCGGCCAGTAGCGGGCGCACTTCTCCTTGCCGCGCTCGTACTCCTTGGTGGTCATCACGATTACCCGTGTGTTCTCCTGCCAGACCATGTTCCAAAAGTCCGTCACCGTGTTCACCTGCGGGGTGAGCAGGCAGCCCTGGGTGGCGATATATGTCTTGAACATTTCGCGCTCCCTCTCACGCTCCCGCTCAGCCATCGACATGGACGATGAGCCGGCTCCACCAGCTCCAGCTACCGATCCCGAACCGTACGACGAATCGTTAGAGTGCTTTTTGAGCAGACCGGCCAGACAGCTGGTCGTGCCGCCGCCTGTGAGATTGGTGGGTGTGCCCGGTCCGTTGACGCTGCTCACTCCGCTGGCTCCCGACGACCCATAGCCGGAGGAGGGCGAGGACGAGGCCGAAGACTCGCTGCGCTTGTGCTTGCTCAGCGAGTCCGATTTGCGACTGCAGGTGGCACAGTTGCTGTACGGCAGCGTTGCGCTCTTCACCGCGCACTGCACGCACGTCTTGTTCAGCACTTGGCAACTGGAGCAGTTACGCTGGGTCTGGGCCGCCGTGCAGGCGGGGCACGAGGGCACCGAGCTGTTCAGGCTCTCAGACGAGCTGCTCATGTTGTACAGGTCGCCGTCGGTGGGCAGGCGTATGTAGTTGGCATTGATGTACTCCGCCCCGGCCACGCTGTGCTCCACGTCCAGCAGCTTAACGCGCGTGTGGTCGTCTGCGAAATGGAGGTGGTTAGGAAATTAGTAATTAGTAGCAGATCTAAAGCATATCTTATTCCGGGCTTAAAGTATATTGGAGCCTACTTTTAGGCCCCCATTATAAGTGATTTCAAACCTCTAGAGACTACTTTGGTTTGATTGATGGAAACAAAATCGATTATTAATTAATTTTCATAAAACATCCGGAGAAAAGTTCTTTAAAACGTTAAATTATGAATTATCGTATGAAGGTGGCTTAAATCGAACTGCCGGATTCAAAATGTATCGTAGCCTACTTGAAGGCCACCAATATGGGTGATTTCTAAGTTTTGGAGATTACTCTGACTTGTCTGATATTTTTCTGATGATTATACAATTTTTATATAACATCTAAAACATTCTGTAATTATTTGAACCTGCTTGCGAAGTAAATTTACTAAATGATTGTCATTGGAGTAGGGAGTTGTAATTGCCATATTGATTGGATTATAAAAGTTAGCTATACTCACATGGCAATATGTTGCGGTAGCGGTTCTTCAGCCGGTTCTCCTGCTTGTAGCCCTCGTTGCGCGAGAAGGTGTCCCGACTGTCCTGCTGCAGTGACTCGAACTCCTCCCAGAAGCCTCCCTGAAATCGGGTGGGATAAGTGTTGGGAAAAGTTGGGGGCACTTCATCATCACTCACCTTGACCAGCTGTTCCACCCGGGCATTGATTCCGGCTGCCGTGATTCGCGTGGCGTTGAAGGGTTGCCGCAGGTGCACCACTGTTCCACACGTCTCCACCATGGGATTACGCTTGTAGTGCTCAATAAGTTCCGACAGGGTGGCAAACGATTCGCCGCCGCCGACGTCGTACTTCTTGTCCTGCAAGATCGGGGGATTTCGGTTAGGAATCAGGTACTATAATCAAGGTGGGACACGTGGAGGGGGTCGTCGAGTTCGATGGAGCGTCAAGAAATTAGTTAATAAAATCGAAAACGTGACTGCAATGTCTAATGGGAAAAAGGCCAGCTAGACATGTAAATGGCATAATTGCAACCACAAAAACCGCAAAAACTGCAAACACCGCGCACACGGCTAAAGGTGTAGTAATAGTGGAAAAATGGTTTTGGAATTACGTTGAAACTGGAACTGCACTGCTTGGCCCGGTTGAAGCTCCTGCTTAAAGCAGTTGGCATGTCCCAAGGCAAAGCAGTTTAAGTTTATACAGTTAACACTCAATATATTAAACTAGGGAAACATTAAAAAGTTGTAGGTTTTTGATTAAAAATAAGATTTAAATTAATGAAAATCAATTCTAGATTGTTTTCGTAAAATTGTTTTTTAATTTTTTTGAAAATACCATTTAACAATCTAACTTAAGGAGATTGAACTGTAGCGTTTTAGCCACTGGCAGTACAGCAACAACAACAGCTAATAAATGCACATATTACTCGAGTATTGAGCCAAGGTCGAGCGATGAGGAACTTTATGAGCGGTGGGACTTTGTTGCTATACTGCCATCGATTTGCATTTGCATTATGACCGTCCGAACAGAGGGGTGTTATATCTGGCTAGTTGGGTGGTTACATATTCAACATACCTGCCATCGAATCATGACATGCGTTACTTTGTCGTCCGTCCGCACGGATAGGACAAAATCGCCAGGTTTGCTCTGAGATTCACGGACAAGAAAAGAACCATTCTTGCCACGATCCAGGATCAATTTTTCCGCTTCCTTGCCAGAAAGATTGCCATGAAACCATCTGCAATGGGATATAGAAAAGTTCCAGGATAACCATTAGTAGGGATTTTTTGAACTATGTGTCTATATGTATCTACCGATCGATGGCGCATCAACTGAACGAACTGAGCGATTTACTAACTGAATGACTGAGTGCTCGACTGACGACTACGTGTTCGCTCAAAATGCAATTACAAACTATACGAGAAGCGCGCAAAAGCGCAAAATACTAGTGCCAACAACAACAACACCAGTAAAAACAACTAAACCTGCAACAAAAGCAACCACAATACCAATAAAAAAAACCAACTACAACAACTAGTAGGAACCAAGCAGCGCAAATACAAATCGAATATAAGTACTGTCAAGATTCAATGGGTGAGACTTGTTCAAGTCTATTAGTCATACTTTCTTAAAAATGTTTCAAAATGTATATCTATTTTGGTTTTAATATTTTGGCGTTGTTATTGTGCCTTAGTGGTCTTATTTAATTTCTTTTCTTCTAAAGTTAAAGTTTGTCACCTTTAAAATCCATTATTATTATAATTTTGAAACATTATTTTTCTGAGGTCTTACTGTACATATATTTATTAAAGCACACACCAGTAAAAGTTCGAAGAAAACAGTCAAATGCAAGGCGACAATGGCAATAACAACAGCAATAGTGGCAACAACACGCTTACGCCGTGTGGAAAAGCGCAAGTTGAATCGAAGCCAGCTACTTGAGGCACGGGACTTATAAGTCAACCCGTCTGGCCTGCTCAGCTTAGTTGACTTGACAGACTTGAGAACGTCATCGCCATGGCAATCGCAATTGTATTTTGCGATGTGACATAGAAAAAAAACGCGGCTAAATTATGCTCAAAAAGTGACAAAAAGAACCGTTTTAGAGCTCTAAACACTAGTGCCAAATAATTATTTTCATAGTTTCTATTAAAAATAAATAATAAGTTTAGAAGTAGATAAAATCAATTCGACAACGAATTTCGCACTTCGATTCGCACACCTCCTACTGTTGGCTTATAGTTCATTGGTTTTGTTTTGTTTCGTTTTACCTCCCTCCAACTATTTTGCATAAATAACACTAACTTAAAAAACTTGCTTTGAATGCCATTATCGACCCATGTGCTGCTGTTGTCTTTTCCATCTTTTAGCCCGCTTTCGAGTTCGTCGCCACCAACCAAATCAAACCAAAAAAAAAAACAAAATATACTAAATTCGAGCAAAAGCTAGAAAACAATTGACAACATTGAGTTGTCCTTAAGCCGGTTTCAATTTAGTGCCTCTGGGGTCATAGATATCATAAAATATGTCATCGAGACGCGAGAATATGGATGGTGGTGGTGGCCGGGCTACTAAACACTCATGTTTAATGTATGCGACAGCATAGAAGTGCTAAGAGCTTAGTTCCCCCGGATATCCCTCCTACACAGAAAACAAAAAATGTTTTCAGTGCAACAAAAAAATTATTTAAGATTATCTTATATTCTTATAGTTTTTCTCTTTTTTAGATTTAGTTATAACTCCATGATCATTTTTTTTGATTCATTTGGCAGCAAATGTTAATTTTTCGCGATTATGACAATTTTTATCAGTGCATATTGATTGATTTTAGCCTGCTAAATCAATTCATCTTCCGCGTGCGATTGTGTGTGCCGTTGGCTTGGCTATTAATAGAAATTCATGTAGAAACAATTAACATTACATTAGAGCCACACACAGTCGTGCATTTCAACGCTGTCTGTTTTTTCAACCTGTTACAGATTCAAGGTGGCCCGAACCCGATCGGTTGGTAGTGATAAGAATGAGTTTTATAGGTTTATTTTTAGCAAAACGGAAGTTAAAAAAAAAACTATTACAATTGCACACTGCTTGCTAGCACGTAGGCCGGAATACACTGCTTGAAATGCATCAAAAGCTTATGAACTGCTTGCCAGAGGCAAGTTTGACTCGCTCGTAAAGGTATCGGAAAAAACATACCTTTTTTATTACCAAATGTTTAAAGTGATGAAGCAGAATTTCACTTTCGTAATTTGGGCTTTCTTAACTTGAAGTTAAAAACTAGTTGAACAATAAAAAATATTTAAATTAAAATCAAGAAAGCAGCTATTTCCGTTTGAACAGAATATGGTCAATATGAATAAACCGCGAATTCTTTACGGTGATTCAACAAATAACTCCGGTTGTGCGTGTGTGGAAAGGTTCTCGCGATATTTGCATAAGACAATTCACAGTTTTCGGACCACAGCTATTAGCACATTGGCGTATTATTTAGCCGATCGTTTATTTGCGACCATCGAGCAAAGATGCCTCGAATTCGGGGACGCCTCGCCGTCTGGCGTCTGACCCCGTGAAATCAAGTTGAACTAAACAATTATCGCACGACATATTTATCATAACTCTCATATCCTTTGTGTCATTCTGCAAAACGTTGTTGTTTCCACCCATATTTCGGTGTTGAACTTAAATTTTAGCACTGTGACGATAATATAACACAACACAAATTACTTTTACTGCTCTCCCCCTTTTTTTCTCGTCGAATTAAATCGGGCAGATTGGGTGGAAAGGGTGGGGGAAGGGGTTGAGTTGGGTTAATCGGCAGTCGACAAAAATATCCACAGAAGTATTACCTCCGGAGCGGAGTACGTCAGTGAAAATTTCACAACTTTTTGCATCATTTACAGTTACACTTACAGCCGCAGTCGCTGCCGCGAATACGAATGTGATATATTTACATACGAAGGAAGCTGAAGTTGAAGCTGTGCGCCATTCATGAAAGCGCCGCCTAAGGTCAACAAACAGATTTACAGGCACACATGAGTGTGTGCAACTTATATGTGCGCATTGTACATGTATGGATCCCTGAGTTTTTTAATCGTTTCGTTTGTCACAGGTTTATTTATTTTTTTGTGTGCCAACGCACCTGGAAAGGCGGCAGCGAAGCGGGTGTTATGAGGGTTACGAAGAGGGACGCGGAATCAGGGACCGAGGCCTTCATTTAATTAACTGCTTAGCTCGGAAAGGTGTTGGAGTGAGCTGCTTCTCCATACCCTAACCACCCACTCATCAGCAGTGTTCGGAGCTAAGAAATCAGGTGGTCCAAGCAAGTACAGTCCAGTCAAAGCATAAGAACAGATTTTTAACTATTTTATAACTATACTTTAAATACAAAGCGAATCTATGCTTATTATAAGTATTTAAAACTATCTATTAAGAGTTTAGGACCTTAAGATGCAAATAAGGCAGTTAATAAAAGTTCGACTCGGGAAACTTAAACTTGTAGATGTATCACCGTACTGGGGGAAAGATTGGTCTAGAGCCTTAAACTTTCCGTGGAGTTTTCCCCCTTGCAGTTGGGACTTTCCACTGAGAGCATCTTTTAGTCGGCCGGCTGCATGAATTTGCACAAATTAAAGCCTTTTTATTTGATCAGCAGCAACAGCACACGGTTGTGCAATGGAAAAAACGGAAATATGCAAAACAGAAGGCAGCAGCGCTCGAAAGCCATTACGAGAAATGCGATTTCATAAATCATTTATCAGCCGCATGGCAAAGAAAAACAAAAATAGCGGGAGATAAATATTGAGGGGGAGATCGAGGCAAGCGAGGGAGATTTTGGGGGCAGAAGGCGGGAGCTTCCCCATTGTTGACCTAGTGAAGTGACAAGTGAGAGACGCGTGACTCGATCCGAGCACCGGAAATCGCGTGGATAGAACTGTCAAAGCTATTGGCAAATCATTCGCAGATCATTTGATATGATATACGTTAAGATAAAGTAAAAATGGTTTTAATGGGCTGAGAACAAAGCAAGGTGTATAATTAAGATATATACAAAGGATATGCCTTTATAAACAATTCCTTACCTGATTTGTATGTACTTACATTATACTAAATCCCATGAGTGTTAACATTATTAAGACCCAATGAATTCCTTCAGTTTTCATGGTACTAAAGAGCATTTTCAAAAGGTTTAGCATAAATTAGAACCCAATAAAATATAACTACCAGAGGGCAAAACTCCTATAGATCAACTTAACAAGCCACTCAACACATTCACCTATAATGAATCAATTTCGATAGAAATCAACATAAATAACCAAATAGCCAAAACTGAAAACTGGCTATAATACCAATTCAAGCTCAACTAAAAGTCAAAGATAATTTATGGGACATAATACTCCAGCAGAGATATATGTAAATATTCTGGGGAAAAGTGAGAATTGAGACTTCTAAGACGGGGACAGCCCACACAAACAAACAAACAAACAAACAAACAGAAGGTACATGGCACAAGCCGCCGAGATAAACACCGAGACGAGATCGGTTGGGAGTGGGATGGAATCTTTGTGGAATGTGGGCAGTGGTCGGCGGACAGCAAGACATGGGTAAACATTCTGGCGGAGATTGAAGAGATAATTCCGATCCAAGATACAATTTCTGCAGTGGATAATTCGACGAACTCTCCCGTTTCCTCAAGTGCGTAATTCCACTTGGGCATTTAGATAAGTATTTACCTTACCACCCACAACTCAATCTTCAGCTCTAAATGTAAAAATCAATATCGAATTTTGCCTGACAATGGGCTAATTGTTTGAGCAGGGGATGAAATACCATATTTGAGTGACGATCTAAGCAGGTCCATACCATTCCATTTCCCCCTTCACTCGGCGGACATTCATTCATTCATATTAGAACGTCAATTTACGACTTTTTTCCTCCGGCACGATTTGTTTTTGTTGTCGAATGCTTTGCGTAAATATTTACTCATTTTGCGTGGCAATTTTGAACACATGACAATTTGTGTTGTGCTGTTTTTTTGTTTTGTTTCGGCGTCAACTGCCTGTGATTGCCTGCCTTATTAGGGTTAATGCTAATGGGCAGCAGATTGGCTCCAGACTTCTCTCGAATCGTTTGCTACTCTACGACATTTGACTGACAAACAGGGCGATGCTAATTTAAATTGTTTTTGATTCTTGTTTTTCTGATCGCAAATTGAGAGGCAATTTTGGATTATGCCTTCCCTGGGATATCTTTTTGTAAGGTAGCTCAAAACTATCATTAAAGGGTTAAGTTTAAGGATCCAAAACCTGTTGCAGGGTATTATTTAACTTGCAACCTAGCAAATTAAAAATTCGCACTTTGATAGCAATTTACAATTAATATCACACGCGCCCCAAATCAGTTAATTACGTTTCACTGACGTTTTTTGCTAGCCCGTGATTCCATTTTAATTTTTGTGGTGGCTCTGGACCAACGAGAGGACTTACGTGTAACCGTGAAGCTGGAACCGCATGTTGGCCAAAAGGGCGAGGGTGCTGGTGGAGCAGCTGGCTCCGCCGAAGGCTGTCGGGAATTGGGGCGGGGTGGCTGTCCAGGAGGTGGGCGTGGCCGGGTAGGAGGCCTGGGGGCTGGGAGTGAGCCGGTGGAGGGATTCGGTGGACGTGGAGGCAGATGCGGCGGCAGAGGGTTGGGCGGACAGGGGACGACGTCTACGATTGTTCAGGCGGTTGTTGTGCTGATTACTTTGGTCAGTGCACCTGGCCACACCCTTGATGATCTGGGCCAGCTCGTCGTGGGTCATGCAGTTCTTGCACGCCGTTTCCTTTGCCTGGGCCTCTGGTGTCTCCGGTGGGGTGCTCTTTGACTTCTGACTCTTGGCGGCCTTGAACTTGCCGCTCCTTTCCCGCTCCTCCGATCGTCTTCCCTTACCACTTCCGTAGTGCGCTTGTATGGCTCTTTCGTACTCAAAGTTGCGCTGCTTATTGTACGCATTGTTGTTTATACTATTATTATTGTTGTTGTTGTTATTATTATTATTATTATTGTAGACTTGTTTCTCTTGCAGCTTGTGATTGACCACATTGCCCAGCGAGCTGGACAACTTTTCCAGGCATTTGTTGAACAACATTTTCTTCACTCTTGTTTTCTTGCACACACCAAAACAACAATAAAAAAAACTTAGATAGTAGTATTCCACCGTGGAAAAATGTGTCTCGGTTGTGTTTTTTTTTTATTATTTTCCTTTTTGTTTTTATGTAACAACTTGCCCACACACAACACAACGAACGCACACACACTGAAAACACAAAAGCTAGAATTCTTGTTTAAGCCGCTGTTTGTTTTGCTTTTTTTGTTTGCTTTTTTATTGATCTTAGTCAGCTCGATTAAGGTGAAATGTGTCTATAGTTTGTCAGATAGAGTGTTGTTTACCCCGCATTCGTTTTTTATTGCACAATTTTCTTGAGAGCCAACAATAATTTCTTCTCGTATGACTTGACTTTGGTGGCTTTGGCCACAGTGGTGCTGGTAGTGTCGGTGGTTGTGCTGCTTGTAGTGGTGGTTTTGACCTCTGCTGGTGATGCGGCCTGCTCGTTGAGACGCGTTTGTGCCGCCATCAAATGCTCTAGGACAAATGTGGCCGAAGGCATAATTTTCGCGGCTTGGTTTTTGAAACACACAAAAAACTCGTTGGATGTAAGTAATAACACGAACTGAGCGAACTGCTTGCCGCTCAACAGCGACTGCTTGCGAGCTGAGCTGAGCTGCTAACCCGTTGGACCGCAACTCGAGAATGAAGCGCCTGCTGCCGGGTCTGAAGCTTTTTGCCTCGGATTCAGATCCGAAATCAGATTCTTGGCGTTGTCTCAGCGCGGCTTCTCTCTCTCTGCCCGATTCTTCCGCTCTCTCAGTGGCTATATCGCTCCGTGGGGGGATGTGGATGTGAACTGGTGGTGTTCTAAGCGCTGGAGAATGAATGAATCTTGTCTGGCTGGGTACGGCGCTTTTTGTTTTTATATCCAGCCACCGCTCTGGTTAACCCTTCCTGCCGAACTCGTGGGTCAGGGGGTTTTTGTTTATGGGCTTTATTTACTGTCAGCGAGCCAGAAGTCACAGCAAGCACACAAAACAAAAAACGAAAGACGTTATTCGACACATTGATTGCTTGTGGGTGTGTGCACTGTTTGGGTTGGCTCCTGTTGCAGGCCCTTCAAACAGCTTGGTCCTTCGTTGGGCGCTACGAAAATGATGTCCCTATTCGGGCACCACATGATTGTTTTTATCGAAAGTGTAAGCTCCCTTTCGATTGAATTCTTATTCAGCGACATTTTTAGTTTAAACCTCAACTTAGAGATAGTGCCAGGCTATATAAATCGCAACCCCTCTATGCTTATGAGTAATGACTGTACTCCTGCATGAATCACCGACTTCATCGCAATCAGAATCAGAATCATATACATTTCGAAAAGCAAACACACAGAAAATTAATTTCATTCCGAAAATGGTCATTTCGTGATATGAGTGTGTGTTGTGTGGCTTGTAAGAAAAAACAAATACAAAAAGCGCTTTAGGCGCCGTCCGTTGCCTGCCACCGGAAATGAAACTGAAACCGCACAGCAACAATTGTGGCGGCCATCTAGGCAAGGAGTTGGGCGGTCCAGGGGCAGGCGGTGGGTAGCTGGGTAGGTGGGAGCTAGAAGCGAGTAGTGCCAAAGCTTTCTTACAGCGCAGGCGCAGACGTCAGAGGAGCGAACGTGCGCAGAATATTTTTTTTTGGCCAACACAACAGAGTCGGCAGACGTGCGACTGCCTACGAACTGCGATCTTAGCAACACTTAACTACCAACCACATACCAACCCTGCTCCCCGATGGCAAACTGTTTATTTTTTTCCTATATTTCGTCATTGGTTTTTCTCTGGTACCCAACTAGAACTTAATTCCAAAACAACCTTCAATGTCCACTCAATTGAAAATGTAACCAAAGTGTTCGAAAAAAAATTGAAACAGAAGCTCATGAATCAGCTGGGGGTTTGCACCAATGCAAACAGGATGTCCCAAGCCAGATGGACCAGTTCTCATAGAAAACAAAATGCGTGGCATTGGGCAGAGTAGAAGAATATTAGTCGTTGCAGTGGAGTGAAAGTAGTCGAATATAATCGAAGATCGAAAACTAAAGCCCTAATCCAAATAAATTAAAGTTTGACCCTGCTTCGATCTTTGTAAATATAAAAACTTGAATATGACATTTGAATTAAAACCAATCGCTTTTACAACTTTTTTATAATTTTCTTATAATTTCAAGCTGAAACAATTAGAGACTGCAAAGTAGTAGATACCCAACCCAGAAATAAACTTGATTTGCGCCGACAAATAGTCCCTTCCAGAGCTCTGTGACCTTGGCTATCCCGAAATCGTTGCTGGAGACCCAGACCGCATTTGGGTACAGCCAAAACCATTTGCAGGGGCAATGGGGAGTGGGCCAAAAAATAAACATAATTTATTGTTAATAATTTGTTGTTTCATCGGGGGGAACTTAATATGCCAGGCACACAACTATGAGCCAACCATTAATTGTTCGCCATTCTGAATTCGGTTTTGGGCCTGAGATCGAGATTCCGAGATGGAAACCAGGGACCGAAGTCGCTAAAGCTAAAGCATAATCCATAAGTGAAGCGTGTCAGGCCGAATGCCCGACGACTATCCCCCAAAATGGGTGGCTAACCCAGTCGCCAGCAAATTGCGTGTCGATGGCAGGGACTGATCTATGGACGTGTTCGCACTAAATCAGCCAAAAACCAACAGAACTTTTTGTGGCGACCGCAAAAGCGTTTTGTTTTGCGAAATAAGTTTATGGGCCATAATATCGGGCATTTGTCAGCTGGGTATATAGTACATTTTGAACTGAGTACCTTGAGACCCCACCCAAAAAAGGGGTAGATCAAAAAACGACAGAGAAAGGCAATTAGGAAATTTACTTAAATTATTCTAAAATAATTTGGAAATCATAAACTTACTGACAGTGGGAGTGTTTGTAATCGTAGTATTAGTCAGCTAAAATATAAGTGCTAACAAGGAGACATAGCGTATTTTGAATATGATTCATCTTAAAAATCGATTAAGTGACAAGAAGATAGTTTGAGAATATTCATCTAAAAATAATATTCAAGATTCTGTTAACAACTTAGTTGTCCAGGGATATATATAATTATATAATTTGTTTAAATTTTTGCAAAAAGTTATTTTCTAAAAATTCATACATTTATGACATATTACATGCTTAGTTAACTTTTTACCTAAAGAAGTTTACTTCCGTTAGTAAATAAGTCTCGATTTTTATTTACAGGGGATCACATTTGTCAAGGTTGGGAGAGACAAGCCCAGTTTTGCTTGTAACTAGATGGGTTTCCCTACTACTGCTGAGATTTATGATATTACTCCGTATTTTTCATGCTCCACTAGCCCAAAATATCTACCGAGATTTACGATCATTGTTATAATTTATATTATTAGATGTAATGCTACTACGTGAGGCCGTCCATGTAACACTTTTTTTTGTATCCAGATCAGCTCTCCAATTCCACAAATAGCCGGGGACTCACGCGTTGTTTAATGGCGGAAAAGTTTTCCTTTTAGCTCGGGGAATCGTATTTGGGCGGTTCGTTGGCCCCAAACAATTTCGATTTTCTTTGCGTTCCGACGAATCCCATATCCCCATTTATTGTCTCGAATCTCTTCTCGTTTTCTTTGTGGCTCTTTGTTTTGGTGAGGTTTTGGCGAGGGATTTACCTGAATAAATAATTGCGGGGCGGACTTCGTGCGGATCGTGCCGGGAGCTTTAAATTGTCGTGTGCTGGGCAGTTTAGGATACCAAATATAATGACCGATCATCTCGATTTGCGTACATATACGTGCGCTTAAAATTTAATTCAGTTCATGTGATTAACAAGGGGAAAAAACATTAAGTACTGATAGTTTCAGGTGAATTACAATAAAACTTATTTATAAGTAAATATAATTTCGTTGCTGTAATTCACGGATCACTTAATTACAATGGTTATAAAATGGATAAAAGAAATGTTGTATTTATCACTTTTATCGCCTATCCTCTCGAATCGCTTACTACTAGTATTAACGAACAAAAAATATGCTTCCAAATTTTAATTTTACAAAATCGTTGTGTTTGATAATCGTGATCATCAAATTAACCGATTTTCAACTGATCTCGGAAGTACAGTTTAGCCAGCCTACGTTTTGATTTAGTTAAGCTATTAATATTTGATGTCAACAATTAAACTACAATCAATCTACGAGAATTAGATGGATATTATATAAGCAGTAGGTCTAGTGGGGTTCGGTTTGCCAAGCACCTCAGAGCGGTACAGTTGTGCCTGCATTAAGCGGCGTCATTAGGCGCTCCGCCGATCTGTACTATATAATCAGAGCTGACAGCTTGATCGGGTGCATCTGGCGATGCTGTTTGCCCGGGGGTTGTTTTGAAGAGATCGTTCCCCATAGGCGCTGGGCCACATATAGAGGATAAAATTCCTCGGGGGACGACGAGTCAACAGTTTGTGGAGTAGGTGACGGATGACACGATCGAGGTGATTTGGTAAAGTGGGCGGTAAAGTACCTGCAGCCAAATACATGCACATGGATGAGTGTGGTGCGTGTTTGCTCAAATCATTTTATTTGCGTATGTGCACAGAGGAGAACATTTGGAACGGAAATTCAATTTGGAACAATGATTTTCCAAATTTATTAGATTTGTAAAAGAAAGTATTGCCTGTACCAAATTAGTTTCAAAATGTATATTATATTTAAAATTAGCCTAAACATGAAGGCAAGCTATTTTCCCTTAAATATATTTAAATAAATTATAAAGAGTTGTAAAGAATATGTGTATTGTTAATGTTTGATAGAACACACACTTTGTGGATATTTTCTCAAAGTGTACCCTTCTATAGACATTTATTGCTGCTGCTGTTACGGCTGATGCCTTAGATACAGATACGGATACGGGTACATATACAGATACAGCTATAGCTACAGCTACGTGCACGGCATAATTTATAAACCATTTGTAGGCTTGTCTTAATGGCGAAAATTGAAAGCATTTAGAATTTCAGGCACTCGAGAGTCTGATGGATGGGTAAGGGCGAAGGGCGTGGGCGAGCGCGAGGGGGTGGAGATATGAGGGTGAAGTGCCCGTAATGCCGTATGCTATTATCCAACACAAACAATTCGAAAGCTTAATTGGCGATTGTCAGATTTGTTTTGCTCCTCGACAGATCGGTTAAGCAGTGGAAGAAAGTGCGCGAAACTAAAGCAATTAACAATTATCGTCTTTAATTGCAACGATTAAGTGGGCAGGTAAGCAAACAAAAACAACCTAGTGATTTGCAATTCGGTTGCACTCCAATCGCAATTCAGACTCGATCAAAGGTCAAGATCAGCGCCGAGAAATAGAAATGGGAATGCAATCTGATGGTGAAATGTCGCGGGAAAATTGGATAAGAGAAGGTTGTAGAATGTCTTGGCAGTTCAGAAAGTGTGGTTCCCACAAGGCAAACACATTCCCATCGGCATCTTTCACATTCCTCTGGAGGTATTTATACTCGCAAGGAATTTGTCTAAATGTATGTATTCAAGAAAGGTGGAGTTGGGTTTGGCTAACTTTGCACATGAAGAAATAATTTTTCTAGAGTTTCTTTTAATAGCTTAGTCTCCTGGTTCTGTAATTTCAACGAGCATGAAACATACGAGTTGAACCCTATCAAATAACCAGTTTAATAGAAATTCCCAGTGTTCTTAGCAAACCTTGCCAAACCATAGTTGGAACTAATAAGTCCCATTGTATGCATATTACATTGACTTACAGAACCCAACAAAAGCCGAACGAATCGATTTATAAATAAACTGACCGCGTAAATTTTCCACAACCCATAATAAACCCACTTTTCGGACTTCTGACGTTCTCAACCTTAATTTAAATCACCGCCTAACCAACCCCTAAAAATATAATTATGATTGCATTCGATCGATCCCAACCCTTGTTTGACGTCACCGCGAATCAAATGACTTTTGCGATCAATTATAAACCATACAACACCTTCTTAGGCTAAAAATAAACGAGGCTCGGATCGAGGGGCTTTAAAAATAAACCAGAATCGAAAAAAATAACAAAAACGTCACGAGTTTCAGTCAAGGATAAGTGGTTGGTGGTGGCGCTGGGAAACCAGATTGGGGTGTTAGAGTAGAATTAACTAAAACGTCAGTAATGAACAGATGCGGTCAAAATAATATTGGACAGAATGAATGAACAAGATATTTCTAGTTCACTAAGTAAGTAGCAAAGTTTTTATTAGAAAATTCGATTGTGTGCAATAGATAAACAAATAATTATTTCAAGTGGTATCAATGATTGTAATTCAGTTGCTTTTATTTTTCTGTTTATACATTATGATTGTTTGTAAAAAGTTGAGCATATTATTGTTATGCTATTATTGCACCCGCTACTGTAAGTACGCACAAGCAGCACCCTAAAGATCCAAAATGCCAATTGGGTTATATTTCTCTCAAGTGCCCAACCAAATTAAGACGGGGGCGTCGGGGCGTGGCCAGTTAAGATGGCTGACCCGTTAGGATGCGGAAAATGCAGCGTACAAAAAAAGCGACACTAAAAAACGAGACAAGGCGACAAACAAGAAAGAAAAAAAGAAAGAGCGGGGGGCCGTAAAATATATTTGATGGCCTGGGTAGACAGCGGGCACAAAAAATATTAATAAGCCAGAAATACAATAAATAAGGAAAATATTTTGCGCGTGTGGGTTGTAAAAGCCAATATAACAATAACAACAAAGACAATGCACTGCTTGTATGGTCACTGCTTTTGTGGGTGTGGGTGTCTGCGTGAGCAACAGGTGTGTGGGTGTCCGATTTAAGTGGAATTAGAAATTATTCACCCACAAATTTGATCTCGACTTGAAATTAAGCCACAAAGCCAAGCTCAGCGTAAAATAATCTTAAAAGAAAGACAAGCTTAGAAGAACAAAATTTCAAGTACCTTTTCGCTCGATTCTTTGTGATATATATTAATGTAAGCTTTCATATATCGAACCTTCTTTATAATGGTCATTGAGTGCACAAAGCCGCCCCATATTAAGTTTGTTAATAATTTTTTCGCAAACTACAATGTAATATAGGTATTTGTGATTACGCTCTGTACTTTTTTTAAATACTATGGAAAACAATAAAGTTTCAGACCTTGATCTTTAAATCAAAGTACAGTTTTTTTATGAATATTTTGCCACTCAAAATCTTTTAAATTACTGTAATAACAAAGTATTTTATTGTGTTTTTAAAACACAATAAAAACTAAAAAAAGGGTTCGAATATAATACAACTAAACTTGTTAATTTGTATTTAATTTTTTGTTTAACAATAAAAGAAACTTATTTGTTAAAATAAATTTTCATTCATCTATATATTAAAGAGAAGAGGAAAAGCTTTGAGTTGAAAAGAACAGTTCCTACCCTCTTTGAAAGTTGCAAAATCTAAAATCGGCCATTTGTGTTCGATCTGATGCCTTTCCATAACCAAAACATTATTCGATAACTGTTTATCAACATAAGATTATTCTGAATTTTTACCATATGCGCCGCTTGCACAAAATAAGAACAGCTGTTCGCGGGGAGAAAAGATAAAGGGGAGAATGTGATGCAAAATGGGACCGTGCCCCAAATCCCAGACATCGATAACGATTAGGGAAAGGGAATAAGGGAAAGGGAACTGCTTGAAACTGATCGTCTGTAAACACTTGTTATAAATAATAAATCCGAGCCGAAAGCAAACAAATACGATTCATCCTTGGACACATCGGAGTGGAACTTATGTAGGTCATGGTTTTGCTAGTGACCCAGTTTCAAGGAGATATATTGAGGATATAATAAGTTACCATTAAGTTTACATTGAAAGGGGTTCTTCCGACTTTTGTAACAGTTTTTTGAAGACCAAGAATAAATTTAAGACTTTAAAAATGTTTAAAAAATTATTTTCTTTGCAGAACGCCAATGAATTTCAGATCAACGCTTAAATATCAGTTATCTTAATGACGTTATACTAATAATGTGATTTGGCGGTGCAATACAACATAGTGGAAATGGTCAGGGTAAGTGGCATGCTATCTAACAAGGGTTTCAAAGCCTAAAACAGGATATTTAGGATATGGTATAAGTTATAGTTTACGCATTTACATTAATCTGATAATTAGTTAAGTTATAATCGCTCTGGGATCATCTCAATAACGTCGCTATTACAAACATATGAATTCGAACAATTTCTGGAAAATATCGGGATAAGTAGCATGCCATTTTTTAATTGTTTCCAAGCCCGTTTCTAGCCTATAACTTCGGGGGAAGGCCGTCACGACTTATGTGACACATGATCCACACGATCCAGAACTCACCTTTCCGTGGTGGGCTCGGCACAGATCAGCGGCTGCTTCAGCTCGATGGCCTGGCCATTCTTCTCCTTCAGCTCGCCATTCTCCATGTAGTATTGTACCAGTTCCGGCAGTGTGGCGAACTTTTCACCTGCAAAACGGACGGGGGATTTAGATTTAGATTAAGATTAAATGGGTGATCGAGAGGCATCACTTACCGCCATAGAGATCAAAGAAATCGCCATTGTTTTGGATTTTGATGTGGGTCACCTCGTTTCCACGGCGCACGGATAGCGTGAACGCGCCCGGATTTGAGGAGGAGAGGCGGGCGAGGAAGGAGCCGTCGAATCCCTGCTCCTGCAGCAATTTCTCAGCTTCGATGCCAGATATCGTTGGGTGGAACCATCTGCGGAATGGCATGATGTAGAGAGTAACATGGGGTTTTTAGTCCACTGTCACTGCTTACAAAAGTACAGTATTTGCATAGTTTACTACCTATTGCTACCTAATTTAATGGTGCGAGGTGCCAAAGCAAGGAATGTGGTATAGTTTTAGGTCAACTGTCACTAGTATCTAGACTGATTACTCGCTGGACAATTGTAAAATATAGTATTTGTTAATTTTTGTAAAACACATTTTTTAAAAGAAAACAAATTGGTTTAAATAATAAATTTTAAATAATTAAAATATTAAAAAATGAAATTCTTTCCGATGTCTAACAGCTGTAAAACATTTAGAGTAAATGCATTAAAATTTTAAAAACAGATTTAAACAAGTTAGTTTCAGATTTCTTTTTAATTCCAAGTTAGCAAAAGCTATCTTGCGATTCCAAATCCACTTTTATAGGCATTTAAAAACGATTTATAGATTTCAAAGTGCAAATTTTACACTATTCTTAATGGTGTTGATTAAATAAAAAAATTGTTTGATTAAAAGAACAATATCTTTTCTACTTTGTTTTTATTTTTCATATAAAATAGCAGCTTTTGATATTTAGAATGTTAAAAAAAAACATAGCAATTTTAATTTTACTGTTTGGAATAAGGTGTTTCAACTAAAATTACAAAATTGTGTTATACTTGTCAAGGTTAACTAACTCAACTATTCTATTATTGTTAACTATTGTTATAATAATAGCGTCTGTCGACACACTGATTACTCGGTGGACAACAGCTGTAGCAGCGAGAAATAACGGTTCTGTTGCATCCACTCTTTGCTCCCTTCGTTCGTAACTTTATTGCACTTTTTATCTCAAAAGTTTTTTGTTTCTGTTTTTCTTTTTTTTTTCGCTCTGCCTTTGCTTTTGTATCTACTTATACATATGTAAATAGCCCAGTTGGGAGCGGAGCGTGTGTGTGTATGTGTGCGACTGCGTGCGTGTGTGTGCGGTACATTGTCGTATTTCCTATTGGATTTACCTTCGCGATGACATTTTCTTATTGAATGCACACTTAAAAAATAAATAATGGTGACACTGAACGGAAAAAAATGAAACTTATATGTAGATGCTTTGTTTAAACTTATTTTAACAGTTGGTTGGTTGGATACAAAAAAAAAACTATTTTTTTACTGTGTGTGGTGTGGCCAGTTTACTCTAAACGAAAAACAGGAAAATGCCAGCAGAAATCGGTTGCAGTCTTTGGAAAGCGATTAGCGGAGACTTTAACCAACCAGAAAGTACAGTGAAGACATTATAGGTTGGATGCAACAATTCTCGCTATATGGTCGCCAGATTGAGTAACAAAATGCCAAAATATACTAAAAAGTAAACCACAACATGTTTGTTTGACAAATATAAAAAATTGTATATTCTCGAATATTTAAAGCCAGTAACAGTTCTTAGTAAGATTTTCTCCATTTGTTTACTTGAATTATCTTTAAAAATAAAAATATTGGGTCAAGGATCTCAACATATTGAGAGTACATCAAGCTAAAATCGAAAATATGAAAAAAAATTGCATGTCATCGATTTTTTTTATGCATTACCGTTAGTACAACAGGAACATTCGATTAAAGTTGGTAGAAAGCTGAAAATTTAAATCATGGAAACCATTGAATTTGTACGATCTACATCACGGACTACAATCCAATTAAAGTCCCCAAACACCAACTGCAAGAAAATAGTTTTTCTTCATTTTATTCAAGCAATTTAAAAGTTTTTCGGTTTGCCCATTGTACACAGAACTATGTATTTTGTGTTCTCTTTTTACTAATTTATCAAATAAATATAATTTCCATTCTAGGCTGTCATTTCATTTTTTTCGTTCGACTTTAACATGGACTCTTTAAATAATTTACAAATACACGTACAGTTAAGGGATTCTTTCTTAATTTTGTATCATATTACATGATTTATATAGCCTTTGTTTTTATTTTGCTTTACTTTGCAGAGACCTAAAAAAGTCATATTTCAGTTACATTTTTGCGTTTTAGTAAATACGTTTTCATTTTATTTTGAAGCGCGACCATATTTGATATACATTTATAATTTGTATATGGAGTCGTAAACATTTATGCAGTTTCTCTTGTGTGTGTTTTTGTCTTTCATATAGGTTTTCGATTTTTAGGTATGTCTTGCATATCGTTTTCTAACAAAGGTACCTAAGATTTGCATTAGATGTGATTCAATTATCTTCAATTTGAAGAGCCAATCGAATGGGCTGGAAACTTCGACCTCCTTCGCTCTGCCAGCTCCTTTTCCATAACGTTTTGTCGTGTGAGATGTGAAACATGATATATGTATGTAAGTGTGGTTCTTTTTGGACTTGACATGATGCAACTTTATATATTTTATACTTTAAATCCTCCTTAATTGTTTATCGTTTTACGTTTGCTTTTTTTAGTGTGATTGGTAGCTTAAATGGTAAAGAAAAAAGATCGTTTTATTGATAATCATAATAAAAAGAAGAGCACTGTGCGCCTGACTGTTTTTTAGCTATTTTTTTTTTATTTTTTTATAGTTATTATTAATTGTATTTATGCTTGTTTAATAAAAGTAAATAACACAGCGTTTTCTATGCAAATTAAAATTAAATTTGTGTTTCCTTCATTTACATTAAACAATTGTTTTGAACAAAACAGAACGCATTTTATGGCCTCGAAAAACAATAAAAATGAGTAAATTAGGTAAAGTAAAACTTAAAGCGAAGCTTAAACAATTTCTTCAACTGATTTTAATTCTGATTTTCTGATGCCCGTCTCAAATGATATAAATTGCACTCGGAACACATTTGGAAACGGCGGATTTACCAGGGACATACAGGCCATATACAACTCTTACAATCAAGTTATACAATATATTACAAACAAGTTACTTATTTTACAAATTAGGGATAGGGATTGGCAGCCGAACACACAGATAAGCCCGATATTGTTCGATTGCAGAAAGCTGGGCGAACATAATGCAAGCAGCGAATGGTTTTTGATCTGGATATTACACATATAGATGAAATATATCAAGCTTTACCGGACGCGGAACTTGCAACTGGCTTCAGATGCATTTATCATATAAATTTTAAGCTTAGTTGGAGTCTGCTCTATTATTAATACGAATGCTCTTTAGTATAAGTAACTTCTTCGACCTTTTTGGGAGAAAGTGAAGTGAGTATTGTTGCCATGGGAGGACTGGCTTTTTTTTATAGCCCGCTCTCAGTAAATATTTCGTTAGATATATATATATATATATAAGTGTCTATATGTATGTATTACATGTATATTTTGTTGCATATTTTTGTTCTATCAGGATCGGCCAAGGAAAGGACTATGGCGATTGGAGAACTCCATTTTCGGTGCCTAAATAGATCGTAGATCGAAGAGCGTAGAGACACACCCAAAGAAGCGTTCTCAAATCCCCAGAGGTTCCTCCTGGCACACTCCTGCTGTTTATGTGGAAATCTTTTCCTGCTCAATGCTAACAATTGTTTCGCCTGAGTACACCGATTGCATTCAAAACAATAAGTTAAAGTACAAACTAATCATTAAATTATGTGTGTGGTGTGTGTATATGCAAGTTGTAAATAGATGTACGGTATAGTTGTATAAACACAGACAGAGAGATAGAGCGATAGCTGGGGATCCAATTCCTAGGGCTTATGCGCTTATGTTGGGCAGATCACCTTCAGGATGTAGTCCGTGAGGAGGGCCGGCACCGTCGGGCTATCCTCGTTGATGGCCTTGAGAACTGCAAGAGATCGGGACGAATCGGAATTAGTGGGTTCTCAAGTATGACTATTAAGAAAAGCGGTGCAAATCGGGGCGTTTCCTAAAACATTTGAAATTTATTTTGAAATGTTTTAAATGTAAAAATTTTCTTTTGCATAAACTTTCTTTTAGTAATTTAAAACAGAAAAATCGGCCTTGCCGTTTTCAAATAATAAATTACTATATAATTTCCACAACATTTTTATAGTGTCCAGATCAACTAGGATTTTTAGGGAATTTGTCTTTGACTTTAAAGCCTAGAGGTGTGCACCGATTTGTATAGCTCATTTAATCCCGAATACTCACTTTTGATCAGGACCTGAAGGGACTGATTATTGGGCGTGCCGTTCTCCAGGTGATACGGAATGACGGTGGTCAAGTACTTGGGCTCGGGACCTGCGTGTATTAATAGTTTAGACAAGATAGGGATTTAAATTTTGGGAATACGAAAACTCACCCTGGAACTTGCCGCGCTTCTTCTCCACATGGTATTGTCGCCGCTTGTTCTGGACGGCCAGGAGCAGCGAGATGAAGGAGTTCTTCAGCTCCTTCTCGAACTCCAGCTCATCGCGCAGGGCCAGCTCGTTGATGAGCGTCTCGCTCAGCTCCTGGATCAGGACCTCCATCTCCACGTATAGCTCGTTTAGCTGTGTCGTGGTCAGATACTGCAGTTCTGCAAAATTAAATTACGGATTATTTTGGTTTTTATTTATTTTGATGTTAGAATTGTTTGCAAAGCTTTGATTAATATAGGAACTTGTAGCCATCGACTATCTATACATTCGACATTTATATTAACCTATTAACTATATTATAAATGTGTCTGAACACACGAATACACGAATCGTGAGCTCTGTTATTGTTGTGATGTTTTCTATAGATCTCTTCTGGCGTTTGTGTTTTTAATTATTTTTTGATTTATTTGTAAAATGACAGGGCATAGATTTAGGATGTGTTCTATGGTAACAGGTGTTTTTATTGAATATAAAAAATTTTTAAGAAAATCATGTCTGTTTAGATATTGTTACGTTATGTTATGTTATATTGTTACGTTATGTTACCTATATTACTATTGTGATGTTTTCTATAGAGGAGTTGCTTAGGTATTGTGTCATTCGTCTCTTTAGGGATTTTTTCTTTTATATGGTCTTTATGTACCTTGGTATACTTACTTTCCGCATAGAGTGGCGCTCCCAGAACCTCTCGCGCCTTCTCGATGACCTCCGAATCGCAGTTGTCCGGCTCGTCCAGCGGGCTCTCGGCCTCGTCCATGATGTCGTCGATCTCCTTGATTACCTCCTCCATGGTCTTGATCGGCTGGTTAAGGATCAGGGCGTGCATGTCCAGGTCGTTGGCCACCGCCTCGTCCTCGCTGGCCAGGTCGTATAACTCATCGCCTGGAGTCTGGGCATCCAGTCCCATCGACGATCCAGATCCAGATCCAGATCCAGATCCGTTGCTCTGTGGATACGCCTGGTGGCTCTGGTGGTGCAGCTGTTGCTGCTGCTGGTTGCGCGCCTGCTGCTGCTGCTTCGTGTGGCTCTGGCCCAAATTCAGGGTGGGCATGTGCATCTGACGGGTGTACGACTTTGACCAGTCGATGGGCAGAATGTTGCCGAAGTTGCCTGTGATGGTCCACCACATTCTGGAAGGGCAAGGCAAAGTACGAGAGATGTTTTTAGAAAAGCAAACAACCAGATAACAACCGACAGATATTAATCATATTTATAACTGACAACTGACAAACTTGCGCTCTGGCTTTAAAAGTTTCAGAGATATCAACATTTATATTGACAGGCAGACGGACATGGCTAGATCGATTCGACTATGGATCCTTATCAAGTACAAATTTAATGATTAAAAAGTGTGTGGCTTAAATTTATATAAATTTGGATCATAGTTATTGTTTTATAATGTTGCTATATTTATAACCCATTACATTCATGTTGGCCATTTTATTGTTTCTAATGACTTGTATGAAAGTGGCACACAAAAATTTATAAAGATTGTTGTAGTTTGCAATTAAACCCCGAAGCGAATCTGTATTGTTATTTACATGTTAAAACCTTATTTAAATGGTACGTAATGTACTATACATTTCAGCCAACTTTATTGCCAGGAAGAAGGCTCCTGTAAATCGCAGAGCCCTCAAGGCCGTCTCTAAGGCTTATGTGCGTTGCAAGTGAAAGGAACGCCATTTATTGGAGTGCCTTGGCAGGCAGTAATGAGTTCTTTTTTTCCTTTCATCATCCTCCCATTCTTTGTACAGCTCTTGACACCTCTTGGCCACCGTCTACCCCCTCCGCCCGGGAAAATGCCCATTTGGACCTGGACCGACTAATGTTCCGTGCACTTGTCGCCACCCACAAAACTCGAGAGCTCACACTTATCGGGCCTGCATGTGGGAAATAAAGAAAGAACTGGCACAATAAACTACCAAGTGCTGCCGGCTTTTCTGGGGAAGGCCTAAGCAACTGACAAATTGCCTTGCAGCAATCACGCACATCGTTCTCGAAGATAATGAGGCAGATGCAGTTTTATCTTGGGCTAAAGTGGCAAATGTCAATGGGGAAGATTCGTATAAACATGCAGTGGCACTTCGATAACTGCGACTTGTGCACAGACTTAGATAAAAGTCAGCTTCAGCCGACAACAACTGTTGTTTTGAAAGAAAAATTTATTTAAGGCGCACATTCGTAAAAGTTTTAATGCTTCAAAAGTGCAGAAACACTTATTTAGTGCTTGAGACTCTTCAAAATGCTTCAAAAACACTGCAATTGATTATTTAATATGATTTGTTAATGAATGATGTGATTAAAAACCTGAAAAGGTAAGAAAAGACAACAAAATATATCTAATCATATTGATTAGGTTTCAAAATGAAATGTAGTTACATTTAAACTCTTTAATTTATTTATTGTAACCATTTACTGATCAAATTTTCAACAAAATTAGGTATATTTTATTTGTATTGGTCAAAATTAAACGTACAATAAGAAATGCACTCAGTTAGTCCATTTAGTTCTTATAACACAAGTTTTTATTGTTTTCTCCGTAGACCGTTTTGTAGATACTTCACTGTAATCTTCACGGTTTTCCCTTTTCATTCCCTTAGTCTTTGGCATTGGGCCCACATTTGTTGCCAGAAGAGTTTGTCAATCAGACAGTGTGTCTGTTTCGAGTTTGCTGGCACATTTGCTATCAAATTTCATGATCATTGCCAATCATTTAATTGCCCTATGTTCCGCTTTCCCTTCGCCTAGTACAGCCACCGATTTCCGGTTCTCAGTGGATTTACCCCATAATTATTCATGCTCTACATTGCCAAGCAATTGAGTGCACTTTGCTGATTAGTTGAAGATGAGTCACTTAAAATGGGATTTATTGGTGAGGAAAGAAAAAGTAAGTGGAAATCGCAATTGGCTACCACCTATGAATAAGTCACAAATTTAAGAATTTATCAACCAAGAGGTTTAAACCATCAACGAACAATAGAAAAATCAACTTCGAAACTAGCCGAATTCGGACAAATTTTCCTTATTTTTATGCTTCACACCCCTTGGCTAAACGAACTTCCGTACGTCATTCTGTTGGACAGCAACAATTTGCTCGAAAAGAACAAATATCATTTATGACAACAATGGAAATATATTTTTAAATTTCGCTCATAATATTTTATGGAGACCCCCCGCCACTTCAACCATTTCGATTTTTCGCTGGAATTTTTTGCTTAAAATGTATAAAATAAGACTGCAACAATTACAGCGATGCATGGTGAGGAATTTTTGCATTTGCAAATCTTGGAAAAATTAAAACAAGAAACAACAACAGAAGCCAAAGGAAAAACAAAAGCAAGTGGAAAATAAAAGCCGAAAAGATGAGAAATGTGCGAAACAAGCAGAGCGCATAAATTGTTCGTGACAACACGCTGGGGTGCTGATTATGGGTCCAAAGGCGTAGAAGGGGGCCTTAAGGGGGATCAAGGGGTAACTGCGTCAGGTAAACGATAATATCTACACATACAGTGTGTTTCATGAGCATACGAAATTTGAATACATAATTCTTGGCAATAGACAAGAGTATTAAGGCCATTATTAAGTCAAGGGGAAAGCCACTCAAAAGTTTTTCAATAAATTCTAAATATATCTAAATGACTCTGGTCTTTAAAAGTAACTTTATGAATATAGCAACATCTTAGAGAAAGCCCAGCTTTGATCTGGTTTAAGTAAGTTAAATTAAAATAAACAAAATTATTAATTTTGAAGTCTTTAATTTTAATTAATTGTGATCCTAGACAGGTGATTTTTAAAGATAATCCGTGCCCCTTGTCATCCAGTTGTGATAGGCACCGTATGCACAGCCACACTAATAAATATATACGTGAATTCGTCGAGTGCAGGCGCTGTATCTCGGTTCGGTATGTGTCGAGGCCGCTTTATAATTTATATATATACAATATATATATATACGTGTTTCAATGAATACTCTACGTGTCTGTGATGTGATGTGATGTGATGTGGGCAACACTTTTGGAGCCACCATGATGTCGGATGGCGCAGAAGAAAGGCGGACAGATTACGAATGAATATTTAAACTGTCATCAAAGCGAACTAATTACGGAGCACTCACTCCGCCAGAAAAAAAACTGTTTGGGAAAAGCCGGACCCAGCTAATCTAACTCGGAAATGGTCGTGTATCAAGTGGATTTATACGCACTGAAATTGACACATCAGTTGAATTTGTGTTGGCAGTCCAGCCAGAAAATTTAGGTCAGAGCAGATGAGTATAACTAATGGGGTATGACCTGGTTTTATTCAGTCCGAATTGTTCAAAATTAACGGAATCCCTTATTGGGTTATTTATTTGCTAAAACGAACTAATTTACAGCTTTGAGATTCGTAAACGACTAACACCTAAAAACAAATATGAAGCTTTTCTTTTGCATCTTATAGAATTCATGGAATCTTCAACATAATTGGAACATAAAACTTATATTAAAAGATGCGCAGATAGTTAACCCAGTTTCTAGATAAGAAATAAATGATTATGATTAAAAACATATGTATTTATACTTAAAAGATAATCCCTCTTTATGAGGAACTTTCTTAAGTATTTGGCATTTCATCGCCATCAACTTCGGACCTCTGCAAAACTCATTTCCTTATCGCCGACAACCAATTCAGATTACATCTCCGGGTAAATGCCTAGGCATTCCATAAATTTCCATCATCGACTTGGGCAATTAGTGCACAGACTCAGACTCACACGCACCCATTCCCCATTTCCCATCACCCATCGGCAATTATAATTACGGGCCCCATATATTATGAAGATGGAATCTGAATCTACCCACTGACCACTTATCATAAACGGGCCACACATTGTGCCGTGAACTCTTTTTTGGGAGCGCTTTCGTTTCGGGCCGGCCTCTTAACTTTCGGTTCGGGGAGCTCTGACCCTGACCCGATAATTCAGGGCGTGGCAAGTCCAACCTATGGGCATACTATATTATTGGAATATTAATATTTGGATGCGGGGCCTGGTGCCACATGTTCACATGTCCGACAATTAGCAGTTTTAGTCTCGAAAAACGCCCCACGAAACATGAGCTCATCGTTTGGACAAACAACATATTTAATAACAATTGGCGAGGAGGAGAAAATGCCTCAAAAACCGAAGACTTAAATACTCTATCGTGAGTCTAAATTAAAATTTAAGAGATGACAGAAACATTTATTGGGACTCTAAAACTGCTACCATAACAGATAGAAATGCTTAAATTTGATAAACTGACGGGACCCGTGAAAAAGTGTAAAAAACCACAAAGTTTCGTTGATGAAAATTTATGTGGAAAATGGAAATGAAATATTTTAATGAATTTTAATTGTGTGTACTTAGATAACCGAATAAATTTGTGTCTCCAGCTGATGAATCAGCGCCGCACGAATTAGCCATCCCAATCCCATCATGATGACGTCCATGATGATAATGATGATGGTGATGATGATCAGTTGCACAGTCCAAGTCTCCCACTGGCTTCCCTCCACTTTCCCCCCTTTTCTTTTCACTGAATTGGCTTAATTTCGCCCACGTTGTGTTGACTTTTTTCCTCTTCTTTTTGTATATTTTGTATTTTTCAGATAATTGTGGTTGGCATTTGTCGGTGCTGCTTCTTCCTGACTTTCGTATTTCTGTTTGGACTCCAACCAAATTGGAATTTCATAGGAAATGAATAATATGGTGGGTCTATTCGCCGCGAAAAACGAAGAAATAACTTTCTAATACGGTTTGAAGTATTTTTATGGCATTCGAAGGAAAATGTGGAAATGAGATGGTATGCAAACTCCGTTAAAAAGACCCAAAAACTAACTGCAAGACACAAATATTAAGATTTTCTTTGGCATCTTATAGAATTTTTTTCAATCTTCAAAATAATTTTCTTATCCTAATAGGACTTATCGTCGATTTTTGATGAAAGTTTAATTTGTTATCACTAAATTTCTTAATAAGATATAAATGAATAGCTTACATAAATGATATTTATTCCCAATATATAACTGTGTCTTTAATGCAATACTATGTTTTATAGATGAAATTTAAATTTAAAGTTTGGTCTAAGGAAAGGGAGCGGTGGCCTATCAGGTTTCACCGAGCTTTTTTCCAATTTCAAATGTTTGTTTCAACAGCTATTGTTGTCTTAATTTTTTTTTGTATTTTAAGGTTCGTTCACACGTGTTTTCACTCAACCACAACGCGCTCAACATTCGCACATTTAATTTTCGGCAACTTGCAGCTGACTTATTACAAGGAGGCAACTACTCGATACCCTTTAACGGAGGCTTCAACTTAGTACCTTTTAAATAATTAACAAATTTAAAAATAGGGAGATCATAAAAACTGTGGTTTTTCAAAAAAACAACTAAGGCCTAATCAACAAGAATCTAAATACAAAAATAAAATTTAAACGAGATTATATATTAACATAGCATTAATCATTTTTCCCAGTGAAACTAACCGAAATAAGACAAAAAGGAAGAGTGAGACAGGTAAATCGGTTGTATTTTTGGGGTGTTCGTTTTTTTTTGTTTGTTGGCTTGCATTGTTCATTGTGTGGAGTGTGAAAGTTTTCGCTTTTTCCCTCATCTGTCCCTTTTGCTATGAAAAGTAAAGGGTGACCCTGTGCTGCTTTTTTTAAACCTAAGATATGAGCACACAAACAGCTGTATTCAAAATAATGGTACCCAATATTGTTTTTAAAATTTTTGGAGGTCTAAGCAGAACTTCTTAGCTTAGATATTCTAAAACATTGCTTTATAGTTTAGATTTTTGATCAGTTTTTATTTACCATTTGCTATTTTGCAGCGTTTTTCACACGCCCTTCACTAAAATTTTGAGCCCAGCTGTATATATTCACTGTGACAGCAAATACATGGATAGAAAAATGCCACCACAAACTAAATCACACACTTGCAAAGTAAAAACTAAAATAACAAGAAAGGAAGCCAACTTGGGCAAGCCGAAGTTTATATACCCTTTCAGCTAATGCAAAACTTAAATATACTTTTAAAATTTATATTTCCAATTGTGTATATGTTTAAAAACATTAAAGCTATATATGTTTAAAAACATTAAAGCTATGATGATGTTTAGCTCAAATATTCGATAGTTCCTATGGCAGCTATAAGATATCGTTTTCCGATTTGAATAAAGTTAAAAGCGTAACTTTGAATTATTAAACCATTACTATGTCCAACAAAAATATTTTTTTTTATTAGTTGTTATTTATTATTCTGATTAATCCCATGGGAGCTATATGAAATAGTTGTCCGATTTGAATCAAATTATAACCGTTATTCTAAAATAATAAACTATATATATATATATATATATATATATATATAAACTATATTCGTCCGATCCGGCTAGTTCCGACTTTTATACTACCTATAATATGAAGACAACTTTTGGGAAAGTTTCATGCAGATAGCTTTATAACTAAGCGACTAGTTTGCGTAGAAACGGACGGACAGACGGGCAGACGGACATGTCTAGATCGACTCCCCTAGTGATGCTGATCCAGAACATATGTGCTTTATAGGGTCGGAAATGTCTCCTTCACTTCTCAGTGAAATTATAATACCCTCTGCAAGGGTATAAAAATCATCAGCGAGAGGTAGGAAAATCATGTCTTGCACACACTTCAAAGTGTTTCTAATTTTAGGCTGTTCACACTTTGCGTTGGCACCGGAGATGCGTAGCCTATATAGTCGATCCAAATTCAAATCGAGCTGTGTGTTAATGGACAGAGTGGAGTAGATGGGATGGAGAATCGGGGACACGGAAAATGACATCGGTGACAAAAGTAAAAGAGCTGGGGTAGTTGGTTTCAATTTGACTTCAATGCTACACAGCACAAAAATCTGTGAAAAAAACTTAATTTAAAAAGAAAACTTAAACTAGTCTTGTAGATGTGCAATCCAAATAAAAAAGTCATCTAAAACCTATCATTACATAAGTTTCACCTCAAATGTATCTACAAGTTATTATTTTCGAAAGATTCATACTTTATAACAACATCTACTATCATCCGATCGTAAATACTTTAAGTTCGTGCAAACAAACAAAATTAAAATAAACAGTTTACACTTTTAAGCGAGGCTTTGCCATTTTGTTTTAGTTGCGTGCCTGAGAAAAATCAATTTATAATTAATTTGTATAAATAGGTCATTAACATTAACAAAACGCGCCAAAGAGAGCCGCTCGAATGAGGGATAAACTGAGAAATATCTATGGCTTCGTCATTGGCTTCCATGGCAATCTAACAGCGTCCAAAACCGCAGAAGAAAATGTTGGCAGTTATGTGGCCCATAAACAAATAACAGCAAAAATGCAAACAAAACAAAAACACAAACATGTAACACATATATCGCATAAGAGTGTGTATATATAATATTGTAGATGAGAAGCAACGACCGCGGAGAAGCAGCTTACTGTGAAGCGAAGATTGTGAGCCCAATTCAAAGAAGAAAGATTGAACAAAATAACTCGAAAAGCTGTAATTTAGTAGCTTAAGCCTAACGTTATATTATTTACTATTTTAATGCAAGCCTGCTCGCTAAGTTGTGTTAATACTTTTTAAAAAAGTCTTAAGACTTTTTTATAAATTGGTTATGTTCCACCAAAAGTAAACTTTTTTTCAGCCTTATATTTACGTAACATTCGTTGAGATGTCATTCATGTTATGCAAAAGAGTTATTTGAACAACGAGCAGACACAGTCGCCCCCGCAGGCGACAGACTTTGTTGTTTTGAGTTCAAGGACTGTTAAGAGTCGTCTGTTGGCAGAGCATCCTTGGCGCATCCTTGGAGCACCGTATCCACTTCCCACTCCCACCACTCTGCCCTGCAATCGCACTCCTTTAATTCAACGCCAGAGTCAGCTGCAGATGGCGATGCAGTTTCAGATACAGATTTCGTTGCAAAGGCTTGGCTAAATTATACAACACCCATACTTAACCCTCTTTCGTCCCCAGTTTTGCCCATCACTTGTTCTCTCTTTTTTTTCTCCGGGCTTTGCCCTTGACTGTATTCCAAATGTTATTTTGTTTGTTTGTTTGCCCTGTGTTATTGTTGATGATGTAATATTGCCGCAAAGGCAAAGGCTCGAGCTCCGCTCTTGTGTTTGTGCTGGATTAGTCATCAGATATATCTCTTCGATGGCAATCAGACATTTCTAATATTCGAATGGCGCCCAATTGTGGCCGAAAAGTAACTTCTTGGGAAGTTGAGTGAGGTTAGGTCGGGCAATTAGAATTCGGGGTGGTGATGGTGGTGGTGAGTGTATTTCGGGTGTCTAGTTTGTGTGCCTAGCGGCTGGCTCGTGTCCCCGGGCGACGCCTCACAAACAATGCCCAAAAGGTTAACGTCCTTTGGCCCCCTTGCTTTGGACTTGCAGGCAACCCCTAAAGGCCGGGTCCGAAAAGTCGTTGTGGCCTGGAAATGGCACTCATGCAATTCCCCCAACCCATAACCTCCACCCAGTTCAGTTCCTTCTGCCTACTTTAATGCATTCAAATTGATAAGTATTCAGCGCCATCTCTCTCTTTCTCACAAAACACGCATACGACACGTTGTCGGCATGACTCATCCAGCGGATACGGATTCCGAAACTACCCGACTACAATTCCTTTCGCATAGGCACACGGAGAAAAATAAGGGGGAAAGTATTAAATGCTTAGAATAAAACTAAATCTTAAGAAAAACATTTCATGCTAAATTGTTGCACAGAGAAACCTTATTATATATGTATAAAAGGAAATGCCGGTTTTAAAAATAAATACCAAATCTTTCCTATTTAAGGCAGTCGAGGTCAAATTTTTCTTCTGTGCATACATTTTATTGTTGTTTTTATTTGCCACTCATGTCAAAGGGCGGTTATTATGGCCGCTAGGCTGTGTCCTGTTAACCAACCCCCAGATAGACCATCCACTGGCACAGTCACATCTGATTATTTATAGCAGGGACCCCTTTTAATTGATTACCATGCAGTTCAGTGGCTGCCCTCATTGTCAAGACTTTTAAGAAAGCCCGAAGTGAGCTTAAGTTTTAGCCAACTAATAAAGCAGTTACCGGCCAATACATAAACCTAAGCTGTAAGGCTTTAAATTATACTCGAGTCGAGCTTCAATTGATAAAAATGTATTCAGAAATAAAATCGAATGACTTTTCCTTGCACGATCAATGCTTTAGTAAGTGAGTTTCATATTTGAGAAGACGACTCTTAAGTGTTTATTAAGTTCTCTTCCTGGAACCAGCTGTCTTATTCCATTTCTAGACCCTCATAAACGCATTGCGATCTTGGAACTGATTTCATAGTCGTAGAAGGCCGTAAACTCGTTAACAGGTTTCCTAGCCAAATACCAATTAAGAGCAATCAACGCTTCGGCATTTGCAAGATCTTGAGTTTCGAGCGGTGGCATTGCGTGTGGTCAATTAATAACCGAATGCTCAAATCTATCTGACTGCAACTCGCTAAGATCGCGAGCGATCAGACCAAGCTGCTTTTGGCATTTGCCGTAAATGGTTGCGAACAAGTTTTTGCAATACACAGGTAATAATGATTATGATCAACGTAGAGAATGCAGCAAAAAAGATGGTCTGTTCTGTGTTAAGCAAAATAGGAAAAATGTATAACTTGGTCAAGCCTAAAAGCCGGGTTAAAACTAACAGAGCAGATATAATATGAATTTGTACAACTCTTAATATTTTTAACTAAGAGTAATTTCTTCAATTCTGTTAACCAAATTCCCATTTTAATAGAAATGATATCGTCCTAACCGCCTTGCCCCATATCCGATTACACTATCTTCGCTTATGCTTAGCAGTGCGGTTGATTTAATGCGACAGGCGGCAGATGCAACTTTTGCACCCGAGGGATGCAGGACATTGAACCCCGCTGTGAAACAGCAATCGATTGAGGTCTTGGCTTGGGTACTTGGCCGCAAAAGTGGGTCGCCGGTTGCCAGCAACATTCAATTATGAGCAAGAAGTCACTTCGCATCGGCACCTTTTCGGCCAAGTCGCGTGCTTCGCTTTCGGTTGGGTTCGGCGAAAGAAACCGGAAGAATGCTGGCCATATGGAGCGCATTTTATATGTGCCGTAATGCCCAGCCAAACTGGGCATATGATAACCAACTCGATTACTTATCGTGCCTGTTCTGCGTATTACGTTTTTATATTTATATATATTTTACAGCTTATAGGAGAATAATTCAGAAAGAATTTTAGTACAGTAAGGTGCTCAAAATCGAAACTGTTTATATAACGAGTTTTTGCACATTAAAAGAGTGTTTTAATCTTCGGTTTTTAAGTTAGCTTTCCTCTTGCGTTTTTGTCATCTTGCACTCGGGATTTCTTCTTCTTGTCCCGTTGCCAAAAGCTTTTTCTTGTTGACGCAACTTTTCCGCACGAAGCGAACAAACTTCGTCCTTGGAGCAGCTGCCACTAATCAGAGCGGAATGCAGTTAGAAACTTGGTCGAAATGGAATGGGAAAAAGGAGTGGGTGATGTAAACAGAAAATAGTTTCCAGGAAAGCAGGAAGGGACTGAAACAATAGAGTAACCTTCAACCTTCGGCAACCTTACTCAGCACAATTTCCACTGAATCATTATTAAATAAGGTAAATATTGACAACAGGCGTTGACGTCGCAGTTGCGTTTTACGCGCCGACACACAAGAATAAACCATTTGCATACAGCATCTGGTGTAGACTTTTCCATACCCTTTGCACGCCAAATGATTTTGGGGATTCGGAAAATACCTAAGCGTGTATAAAATATTTCTTTCCAGCTAATTTTATTTGAAAATCTTTTACAAGGTGTTTAAAAACCGACATGGTATCAGAAAAGTATTTCAGTATCTTAGATATTTATATAACGTCAAGATTATTTATATAATATAATAATACTTGGTAGTTTAAATTTATATAGAAACCGATTGTATGAAAACAAGGCTTTATCGTAAATACGTATTTGTAGGTGTATCGTAAACCCAATATACCCCTTAATACCCTCTGCCCATAAGAACAAAGGCAGTGACAGTTAGTTGGGCAGCACAAGATTCACTCGTGTAGATGAGAGAGAGATAGGGAGAGATATGGGGTCAGAAGAAGGAGGGGTGGGGGTGGGGCCAAGGTGCAGAGAGAGCGGTGGCAATGAATACTCATGGCTCGAAAAAAAACGCAATTAAGACAAACTGCAGCAGAGCGAACGACTTCGGTTGACTGCGCTGCTGCAGAGTTTTGTCATCTCTAAACAGTTTCCAGAAAGCAGGGGTGGGGGCATAGGAATGATAAAGGGGCACCAAATTTATTTTCTTTCATAGGGTAAGGGCGTTTTCTTAAACGATTTTTGACACTGCCTATATTGACATAACAACAAATATGTTTCGTAATTTTTTCAGTTATTTTTTCCAAATTATTTTTTTCTTAATATTTATAAAGCTTATCATAAAACTGTCCACCATTTTTGATTTGATAGCCGTAAGACATTTCAAAAAAATGTATTTGTAAATCAGAAGAAAGAATATCAAAATCAATTAATTCTGATTTATGGGCAAATACAGAAATGATTATTCATTGCGGCCGGCAATTTACAGCTGGAATTTCAATCTTTGTTTCATAGCACGTCTAAATACTTTTGACACACATGTGTGTCCAGACATTTGAGTACAGTGAATACAGCAAATAAAAAACATACGATTTAATGATTTCAGTATAATTTAATTTTATTCGAAAATTGTCTTTTAAATATTACTTAAAGGGACCGTAGGAAATGGTATACTCAGATTAAAAAAAACTAGTCGAGTTTATCGGAAATAATACAGAAAATATTTTTTTTTTCGATTTAAATTAGCAACTAACATGAGCGTTTAATATAAAGCCGTAAATGTAATTTTGTATGATTTTTCCATTTTACCCTTCAGCGAATGTCGACCGTGTGTTTATTTATTTGCGCAGGATGTGAATTAGTATTTGCGCTCGTAAACACACGCACACATAGATCGCGGGTGTGCACGCTATTATCAAATTTATGGCTGATGTCAGCCGAGAGAAAAAGAGATAGATAGGATCTGTATAGTATTATTGTTGTTCGCTCTTCTCTGGATTTGCATTGGACATCCGAGTCGAAGTGGAATCTCTGAAAGCTGGAAAGTGAGTCTGGTTTCTTGTGTCGCCCGCGTAACCCTTTCACCCAGGGTCCCCCCTCACCACCTCTCAACAACTCTCTTCCCGTTTATCTGGCCAATGCTCCGTGAAGTGTTTATCTGGCCACTGGATATAAATCACTTATTGCCCCACCCCCTCCTCCACACCACTTTGAGCGATTGCCACTTTCCCGACATAAGCGGCTGCGGCTGGAACTACGGGGTGCTACAGGGTGCCCAGGTTAACCAGGTTGCATCCACTAGGCGCAACAGTCGCCTGAAGAACGGATGAAAGCATCGAAAACTCCTGGCACTTTTATCGATCCAACAAGAAAGCACCAGCACCCACCCACCCTTGGCGGACCGGGCAGGATTACGTCGTTATGTGGCGCCGGGCCTGAAACAGCCAGCCGTGGATTGGGGGTAGAAGGTTTGGGGGTCAGCGGTCAGGGGCTACGGGGCTACGGGGTAGCGCTCCAAATTCGGAGCATGCGCACTTGCCACCCGCAGCGTCGCAATAGACGCAATAGACACGAAAGCACAAAAACACAAAACATCGCGGAATGCACTTTACATAACTCGGATATGAAATTGTCGCATGCGGCATCCTTAGACTTTGGGTTAACACACTTGGCTATTTCTGCAGTGAAGTTTGGGGTACAGAATATACAGAATACACTTCAAATCCACCCACTGCATACATAACTTTCAGTACAGAGAAACAAAATATTCGTAATTTTAATTTTACTATTAAGTGATGATAACATGGCGTGTTTGAAAAATCATAGACACAAAATTGCATATATATGTACAAAGATCATTGCTTATTTCAGTCAATTAAAAAACGTATTTATCGAACTGATTAGACTTTTTTTTACTGATTTTCGTAACATTGTCCGCCCCTGTTAATTTATAGAAACCCGAGTTTGATTGTTCCTCAAACTATGATATTTCTGATTTCAAGAACCCAAAATAAGTCCCCATTAAGTAACAGCAAATGGACTTACTGGCATTCGTTCATGATCTCCTCCTGGCTGCGCACCTGCACCGGAGCCAGCTCCTCGACGTTCTCCTCGTAGTTGCCGAAACACTTGGTTATCTTCTCGTCGAAGGTGTTCACCAGGTCCTCCAGACTCCCGCCGAAAGTCTCCGTGAAGTTGTCCACATGGTCGCCGCCGCCGGCGGTCAAGGAGCGCTTCTCCAGGCCATCCAGACCCGATCCGGCGCCCTCGCCCGGCACCAATCCCACATCGGACAGGCCGAGGTCTATGACCGATCCGCCGCCCTGCAGCGTGTTGCAGTTGGGGCTGATGGAGCCAGCTCCTCCGGGCCCTCCTCCCCCGTTCTTGCTCACGTGCGCATCGCGGACCGCATCCTCCAGAAGGCGTAGCTTGGCCGCATCCGGCTTGCCACCGGAGGGGGCGGAGGAATCCTTGAGATTCAGGTTGAGCGTGTCGTTGAGGGCGTTCTGATTCGAGATGAAGTCACAGCCGCCCCACTCGTCCGTCTCCTCGAACTTTGCCAACGGAGCCTCGAATTTTAGCTCGGCCATTTTGGTGCCGAGGTCACGCATGGCACGCGAAAAGGATTCTCTCAAGGATTCGGATTGCCCTCCGATTCCGATGGCGATTGGACTTTGGTGGGCAGTAGTAGCGTTTTGTATTAGCGCGCTTCCCTTATTTTCCTCACATTCACACACCCGCACACCGTTTTCCACCGACTTTTCCGTGCTGGCTGCAAATATGTTGCAACCCCTAATTCGGCTGGGAATGGGTAGTCGTTCTGGGGGTTGAGCGGGGCTTTCGATTTCGACGGGGGAAGTGCCCCGGAACACTGGAGTCCGTACTGCGATTTCGGGCAACTCCAACTGGACTTATTCCGATTTGATTTTCAGGTGTCCTGCTTTTCTGTCCGCCAAACGAGCACAATTTACACTAAAACAATAAAAAAAACAAATCACACTAGCACTCAGTCGCGGCTCAGCTGCTCAAAATCTTTAGTTTGGTTTCTTTTCTGTTTGTTAGCCTTTCCTTGGCGACTGCACTCCAATTGGATTTGACACAAACAACGCACAAATAGAGGTGGCGAAACTTCGATGCCAACATCGATGTTTTCAAAACATCGGTTTCATCGATACTTGGCGGGGCAATATCGATGTTTTCCCATCTCTACTCTGCTTTCCCGCTGCCGCAGCGCTGCCCAATGTTCGTCCTAACGTAAATGTTAGGAAAACGACGACTTCACATTGCAGTTACAAAATCGACGCAACTGATTAGGGCTATGGATTCCAACAAACTTTGAAAACTGGCCACACAGAATAATATCACTCCCGTTTTCCACTCCACTTCTTGTACACCGAAATATAAATGAATAATTTAGAAAAATTATTAAAATATTAACTGAACGCTGGCACAGCAATGTTGCAATGTTAATTGATATTTGAATCATTTAAAGTACTATTTAGTACATTCATTTTAAGTAGAGGCGCAATCCCATATTTAGACACAACCCATTTGTCATCAAAATTTAATTCCAGTACTTAGTGGAGACTTACTTCGAAGTGTTAGAGATGGAAAAACTTCGATGTTTAAAAAACATGGCTTGGATGATAAAAGTGCTGCCAGTTTTGTTTTTTTTTTTCCGCCATATCTAACTTTTTCTAAGCTTGCTAGAAAATTATGAAAACAGCAAACCTGTGTACGCCTAATAGCTTTCTGTATATAAGGTTACCTACTTGTTCTCTAGTTATAAGAGTGTTTATCTATTTATTGCTAATAACTTTCTTCGTCATGATGGGAACGGGATCTGTGTATGAGAATGAATTTAAAAAGAAACTATTGTACGTTATGTTAATTAAAAGTAAACACACATAAACAGCAGTAGCATTTACAATTAGTAAATTTATTTTCAATTTTGTCACTTTTTTTCCCGTCAAAATCAGCCTTTTTTTTCTATAAAAAGTTGGCAGCCCTGGATGATAGCATCGATGTTTCTCCACCCCCGCAACTCCCGTTGGTGATTGCAAGATAGTCAATTACAAAGTGAATAAAACACAGAAATAGACGCTTTCCGTGGTGAATCGCGCAACGTGACTCCGGAGACACGAATGGCCAGCCGTGGGGCCGGCGCAGCGGTGGTGACGGCCACCTCGCTGACGGTGGAGACCATGACCATCACCAATGTGCTGACCACGGTGACATCGCTCCACTCGAACAGCGTCAACATATCCAACAACAACAGCGTTGCGGGCGGCGGCGATGGGGCTGGGGGCGTGGCAGCGGTCCAGGCGGACTCTAGTAAGCCGATCTATCCGCGCCTGTTCAACCGCATCGTGCTGACGCTGGAGAACAGCCTGATTCCGGAGGGCAAGATCGATGTGACTCCGTCCAGCCAGGACGGACTGGATCACGAGACGGAGAAGGACCTGCGGATACTGGGCTGCGAGCTCATCCAGACGGCGGGCATCCTGCTGCGCCTGCCGCAGGTGGCCATGGCCACCGGCCAGGTGCTCTTCCAGCGCTTCTTCTACTCCAAGAGCTTTGTGCGCCACAACATGGAGACGGTGGCCATGAGCTGTGTGTGCCTGGCCTCCAAGATCGAGGAGGCACCGCGGCGCATCCGGGACGTGATCAATGTGTTCCACCACATCAAGCAAGTGCGGGCGCAAAAGTAAGTGATTGAGTTTGCCCAGTTCCACAGCCACAGCCACTAATCCGCTTCCTGTCCTGTCTCGCAGGGAAATCTCGCCCATGGTGCTGGATCCCTACTACACGAACCTCAAGATGCAGGTGATCAAGGCCGAGCGGCGCGTCCTCAAGGAACTGGGCTTCTGCGTGCACGTGAAGCATCCGCACAAGCTGATTGTGATGTATCTGCAAGTGCTGCAGTACGAGAAGCACGAGAAGCTGATGCAGCTCTCCTGGAACTTTATGAACGACTCGTTGCGGACGGACGTCTTCATGCGCTACACTCCGGAGGCGATTGCCTGCGCCTGCATCTACCTGAGTGCCCGCAAGCTCAACATACCGCTGCCCAGCAGTCCGCCGTGGTTCGGCATCTTCCGCGTGCCCATGGCGGACATCACGGATATCTGCTACCGGGTGATGGAGCTGTACACGCGTTCCAAGCCGGTGGTAGAGAAGCTGGAGGCCGCTGTCGACGAGCTGAAGAAGCGGTACATTGATGCGCGCAACAAGACGAAGGAGGCGAACACGCCGCCGGCTGTGATCACCGTGGATCGCAACAATGGCTCGCACAATGCGTGGGGCGGCTTCATCCAGCGGGCGATTCCACTGCCCCTGCCCTCGGAGAAGTCGCCGGAGAAGGACTCAAGATCGCGTTCGCGCTCCAGGACGCGCACTCAGTCGCGAACGCCGCGCTCCCGCTCGCCGAGATCCAGATCGCCGAGTCGCGAGCGCACCAAGAAGGCGCACCGCAGCCGCTCCTCCCGCTCGCGCTCACGTTCACCGCCGAAGCACAAGAAGAAGTCGCGCCACTACTCGAGGTCGCCCACGCGCTCCAGTTCGCCGCACAGCAAGCACAGAAAGACGTAAGTTGCCATTTATATCCCAAATGTTAATTTTAATTCAGTTGCAGGGCAAAAAATTGGCTATTATCGTTACATTTTTTTTTTAACGATCTATTTATTATCTAAAAGTACATATATACAATACATTGGGGTAACTTTTGTATTGAAAAATAATTACTAATTATGTAAAAAAAATATGCGAAAGGAGATATCCTTTTTCTGATTTTTGGACCAGAATTCTGGAGAACTGGCTTATCTAAAACAAATAATGTCATTAGATTTAGGAAAATAACACCATAAACTAGTCCTTAATTGAAGGATTTTTAAAAATATGCATTTTTGACATAATGGTTAACTATCAAACTTTTTTTCCCCATTACCACAAAAAAATTGATGTTTCGGATATAAAAATGTCTGCAATTTCGTTCTTAACCAATTATTGTAATTCCTACAGGAAATCCTCGCGAGAACGCTCTGAATATTACACAAAGAAGGACCGGTCTGGGAACGCCGGTAGCAGCAACAACGTAAGTGATGGCGACAAGTATCGCAACTCCGGCTCGAACTCCGGCAAGCACAGTCGCTACTCCTCCTCCTCCTCGCATCGCAATAGTGGCGGAGGTGGAGGTGGAGGCGGTGGAGGAGGAAGCGGGAACCACGGCAGCCGAGGTGGCCATAAGCACCGCGATGGCGATCGCTCCAGGGATCGCAAGCGCTAGGGATTGACAAAACAAACAGACACAACACTCCTTTTATTTTCTTTTCTTTTCATTTCATTGCTTTGTATTTTTACAGATTTACAGATCATTTCTACCGATTAGTTCGATTTAGTAATTGTAATGTGTAATGTAAAAACGAACTCGGGTAAACAATAAATGTAACTCTTCAATCAAGCAGCTGCCTGCCACTTCCACTCGGGTCGACCGGCTCCCTATCTTTGGGCAACACTTTGCACATATCACAGCAATCCGACAGAGAAAGAGCAGGCGAAAGAGAAGGCAGTCAGTCGAGCGGCGGTCGCAGTGCAGAATCCCCGGACGAACGACAAAAGCATTATCCTCGAAAGCCGTGCCCTTGCCGCCTGGGATTATACATAAAATGTTGAAGCTGGCAAAGGAATCAATAGCTGGCTAGTCCAGCGCATGATCTCTACTCTAAGACTAGGAGGCTATCATCTATATGGTTGTCGCGTAGGACATCAGGGCGACCTGGGGATGCGACAGCGACACGTCGCGGAACTCCTGCGTGAAGGAGAGGATGAAGAAGCTGAAGATGGTGGCAATAATCCACTCCGAAATGGTGCTGACCACGTGGAAGTACCAGCCGCCGTCCGAGGGGTACCTAAAATATTATATTATATTAGTGAGTGTCTGCCAAAATTGATGGCTCAGCATTGTCTGAGGAAGACCCACCACTTCCGCGGATTCTGCCCCTTGAACAGGATGTGCGACATCACCCCGGTGACCGCCAGCAGGATGAACAGGATCGTGCAGACCACGGACATGCCCAGCCGCAGGTGGGCGTAGATGCGAGAGCCCGACATGGGGAAGATCAGATACGAGATCAGCGCCTGCATCCAGAAGTACAAGGTGCCGCATCCGAAGCAGCAGAAGGCCCCGATGAAGTGCACAATCCGCACGTTTGTCTCCTGGAAGTTGCCCACAAAGCTGATGCCCAGGCAGGATACCAGTCCGAACCACAGAGCCAGCCGGTTCTGGCGGAGCACTGAAGCGTCCAGATCGGGATGGTGTTCGTACAGCTGCAGCACATGGCGGTAGCGCACATAGATGGTGATTCCCACTGCAAGGCACGAGCGAATCAATTAGATTGACAGCAACACAAAGCCGCTGCATCCAATCAGCAGATGACTCATCCCCTGGAGACTGGAGACGGGAAGCCGGGCGAAATAAAGGGGACTCACACAGAACACTGCCGATGTTGATTAGCTGCCCAAACACGCAACTCTCCGGCGAATATGTGGCTGCATCGCTAATGTAGGGCACTGTGGGCACCACATGTCCCTCCAGCACGGCAAAAATGTATCTAAGGAGGGGAGGGAAAGGGAGTAGGTGCCATTGGTTGCGACGCACAAACAGATAAAGGCAAGAACTAGCCACTTACGTGCCAATAAAGGTCACCTGGAAGATCAGGTACGTGGCCACTGGCAGCAGATAAACCCGCGACATCGCGACAAGATTGCGATGGATGCGGGCGGGTGTGGGCGATGTACTCCAGCAATGGCCACAACAAATTTAATTCTCCAATTGCGCTGCAATAAAAACAAACCGAACAAGAGAACGAAATGTTTGGGTCTCTAGCAGTGCTGTCAACTTGGGTGGATTATAGCTGCTACATAATACAGTTATATACAGTTTAGCTATTTCGGTTGGTATTTAAAAAGCCAACAGGGGAACTCTTTCAATTTTATGGAATATTTGCGTCTGAAAAAAAAACACACATATATGTATATACAATATTTTTATTTTCAAATTTGGCACGACCTAATTAAATTTACATAATTTTCGTGACTAGACATGCTACCTTCGTGGCTGCATAAAATAAAGACGTTTGCCCATCTCTAGTAAGCGATTATCTGGAAAGCAACGGTTGTTTTCCAAGATGCAGAGTTCCAATTAGTAAATTTGTGAGGGAAAAATGAACTTTGAAAAGACAACCGTTATAGGTGCTGCCTAAAATTACCAGCTGTTGCTTGCTACTGATTATGTTCGCCTGGTGTCTGAAATCCAGAAATTTTTGAATTTGAGAGAGCCACAGTATGGCGGCGATGCATTTTGTCAAGGAAATTGTGAGACTTCAGATTTCAAGCACCAGGCGAACAGAAACACCCAGCAGGTTTCACACGAGCAATTTTTTCGTTTTGCTAGGGATGTGGGCGTGCAAATTTATTTCAGTACTCCAACAACAAATACTTGGGGCTTCCGTTCTTTTTCGTACCTAACGTGCAAGATTCGTGACACGAACAAGGAAACACGAATTTTGCCCATCTCTATTTGGCGTTAAATTGAGAAGCAACGGTTGTTTTCCAAAACGCCGAGCTCCTATGGGTTAATCGGTGAGGGGAAACATGCACTTGGCAGCCATTTAAAAAAAAAACAACCGTTATAGATGCTGCCTAAAATTACCAGCTGTTTCTTCCTACTGATTATGTTCGCCTGGTGTCTGAAATCGAGAAATCTTTGAATTTGAGAGAGCCACAGTTTGGCGGCGATGCATTTTGTCAAGGAAATTGTGAGACTTCAGATTTCAAGCACCAGGCGAACAGAAACACCCAACAGGTTTCCAACGAGCAATTATTTCGTATTGCTAGGGATGTGGGCTTGCAAATTTATTTCAGTACTCCACCAACAAATACAAAGGGATTTCGTTCTTTTTCGTGCCTAACGTGCCAAATTCGTGACACGAACAATGAAACACGAATTTTGCCCATCTCTATTTGGCGTTAAATTGAGAAGCAACGGTTGTTTTCCAAAACGCCGAGCTCCTATGGGTTAATCGGTGAGGGGAACATGCTCCTGGCAGCCATTTAAAAAAAAGACAACCGTTATAGATGCTACCTAAAATTACCAGCTGTTGCTTGCTACTGATTATATTCGCCTGGTGTCTGAAATCAGGAAATCTTTGAATTTGAGAGAGCCACAATGTGGCGGCAATGCATTTTGCTAAGGAAATTGTGAGATTTCAGATTTCAAGCACCAGGCGAACAGTAAGTCGTGAGAATGCCCCTTACAATACCAAAAAGTATATTTTCAGTATATTGACGGACGTCTCGCAGCGACCACAACGTGCTGTTTTGCCCGCTCTCTCAGTCATTGCCTCTAACTCCGCTCAAGCTATGGTGACCACCGGTGGGCAGGCACAGGATCGGGAGCAGAAGCCGGATGTACTGGATCCCACGTCGGCGGTAACCGGACTGCCGCAGAAGCGCTTTTACCGCCAGCGTGCGCACTCGAATCCCATTGCGGACCACAGCTTCGACTAGTGAGTAGAACCTGGTGAATGCGGAAGCGGGAGGCCGTTTAAATCCAATATTTTTCGTAGTCCCGCCCGTCCGGAAGATGTGGACTGGCGCCTGCTCTATCCGAGCATCCAGCCGGGTCAGCAGGTGAGCTTCGCGGACATTGGCTGCGGCTATGGCGGCTTCCTGGTCACTCTGGGCCAGATGTTCCCCGAGAAGCTCTCCATCGGCATGGAGATCCGCGTGAAGGTGTCCGACTACGTGGTGGACCGGATTGCGGCGCTGCGACACAAGAGCGGCGCTGTGGGGGCGTCGTACCAGAACATCGCTTGCCTGCGCACCAATGCCATGAAGTATCTGCCCAACTACTTCGCCAAGGGCCAGCTGGAGAAGATGTTCTTCCTCTACCCGGATCCGCACTTCAAGCGCGCTAAGCACAAGTGGCGCATCATCAACCAGGCCCTGCTCTCCGAGTATGCCTATGTGCTGAGGAAGGGGGTGAGTTTTGGGCACAAACGAAGAGTAAACAGCGTAACCATATTCCCACCCAGGGTCTGGTGTACACCATGACGGACGTGGAGGACCTGCACAAGTGGATTGTGGCGCACATGGAGGAGCATCCGCTCTACCAGCGCCTCACCGAGGAGGAGGCGGTATGTCAACTGTAGCTCCACCGGCAGCTCGATCACAAAGTAATGCTCCCCTTTTCAACCCACAGGAATCCGATCCCATCACCCCGAAACTCTACCAGAGCAGTGAGGAGGGCGCCAAGGTGGTGCGCAACAAGGGCGATCATTTCCTGGCCATTTTCCGGCGCCTCTAGGGCTCGCACATCGTATATTCTTCACATGTCTAGACACTATGATTAAGATTGCCGTAGATTAAAGTCCCAGATTGTTAAAGCATCCGGTTGAGTTGTCCCAGACCCTCGCAGGTGACCAGCGTCTGGCCGGAGGACTCCACTTCCACGTCGAACTGGACGCCGGTCAGCTGCTCGGCCACATGGATGGCGGTGCGCGTGTGATTGGTCAGCGGCCCGGTGCGCATGCTGGAGCGGCCTACGGCGAGGGCCATGTAGATGATAAGTTGGTCCTGCATATGGGCATCGACGCAGATCTCCTTGCGTATGTACTCGACCAGCTGGCAGGAGGCGTCCGAGCCGAGCAAGCGCCCATCGACCCGCTTCTCGCCCAGCGTGGCGGAGCCCAGGACACAGCCGCCGGACGTGTGGGCCGTCATCAGGATGCCGGCTCCGTTTTGGCGAGCCTTCTCCGGCAGATGCTTCACTGCTTCGATGCTGCACATTTGGTGCGGCCACAGGCGGTGGATCTCGCGCTGTGCCGTCTGCTGCATGTCCGTGGCAATGGTCCTGGGCAGGCGGCCGGCACAGAAGGCTACTCCGCTGACCAGCTGCAGGTGGCCGAAGTCCAGGAATTGACCGGCTAGCAGCTTCTCCACTGGCTGCACGTCCAACTGGCAGCTGCCCTTGCCGCTCGGATAGAAGCCGTACTGCTGCACTTGGAGATCGAAGCCCACCCCAAAGTGTTTTAGGTTCGGCAGCAGCACCTGCTCCATGTACTCCACCTGGGGGGCGAAGGCCACGTTTGTGCCTCCGGACACGTAGAGGCGTGAAGGGCGTCCGGCAAAGAGCAGGACGGGCAGGGCCATCTGGTAGATCAGGGTGATGCTGGCCGCCGTCTGCGTGTCCACGTGGTATGTGTCCCCGCCAATGGAGCGCGGCGTGAACTCCACTTCGGTGGAGAGCAGAGTGTTGCCCACCACATCCGCGTTGGCGATGTCCCGGAGCAGGTTCAGTCCATGCAGGTGCTGATGCGAGAGTCCCGGCTTTGGACGATTGGCCCGGATCTTGACCACGCGCACCGGTTTGCCCAGGATGCAGCTGAGACTCAGGGCGTTGCGCAGCACCTGTCCGCCGCCCTCCAAGTAGGAGCCATCGATCTCTACAAAGTCCTTTGCGTCCATTATCCAGTAGATTTTTTGATAGGCAGGAAGTTCCAGTTGCTTTTCTTGCAAGTTGTCACCAGAATGACTCGACTGGAATGCCAGGGGTTGAGATTAACAGATCCATTTAACTTTGTTAGATTCCAATCGGACCGGCGTTTCCAATTGATTGGGCAGTGTGCCCGTCGCTTCTTTCCCTATAAATGCCTTGCCACCACCGTAGACTGGTCCCTGGTCCCACATAAAGCGCGCTCTTTTTCGAACTGGACCGGTCACTCTGTACCAGCTGTAAACAAAACAGAATTAATGTAATTTCACATATTCAAAGAATAATATAGTATATATATATACATAAAAGCAACTATTAAACAATGGCTGTGTAAGTAGCACACCAGGCACTGTGTTTTGCCTGTGTTTATGTGTGGTTATCCGTATGTGCACTAATGCAAGTACGTGCCGCCTTTAGGAGATTTATTTATCTCTGACGTGCCATCGCCACGGTAATTATCTACTCCGGCCAGTGGTTTAACTGCTATTAACGTAGCGTTGGTGGTTCGACGGCGAATCACTTGCCGATTGAGCAATCGCACAGCGTCCGAGTTTGGCTCTCCTTCCATTGGAATCCTGAACAGTGGTCAAAGTAGAAACATTCAAAATATAATGGGGAATATCTATAAATATAGTAATAAAAATAATTGTTAAGTTTTTGTGATAATTAATCTAGGTCTTAAGTAGTTTTGTAATTCTTTATTTATAATGCACTAGTTTAAGAAAGTGTAGACAGTCATTTGATTATATATAAACTTTAGAGTCTGATAAAACTGGGTGGAATCCATAATTGGCAAGTGTCATCAACTATAGATGACATTGACGGAATAGGGCTTAGGACAGTGATGCAGATAGTATACATGACATTTGTAAGAAGGGATTTAAACTTAAAATACCGGAGGCACTTCCCAAAGAATTTAGATAACATTTCTGATACCCAGAAAACATTAAAAAAAAGAAATGTATTGTAAACATATATAATGCGACATTTTGCAAAAAATGATTTTCATAAAGTTCTTATTTTGCAAAGATACATAACCAGTATCACTAGTACAGTAAAGTTAAACATTTATCAACAAGTCTTTGCATCTCTCTAAAAAAACGGACATTTTCTAATTAATTATGAACAAGTTGACTGACAATTAGCGACAAGGGTTACTCAGCGCGGTTATTCCACTCGAGGAGTCATGGAAACCACAATCAAAACACCGTTTTGTTCATGTTCTAGATCCGCCGCTGGTGATGCAATTTTGCCGGCACTAACTATGGCACAGTGGACACTGGCAACAGGTGGATTGGGCGCCGAGTGCGTTGGTCTGCAACGCGACAAAGGCCAAGCTATGTATTAATTTCGTTATTACTTCTTGTTGGTGGCTTGGTAGCCATTCCAAATTAATGCCGGTGAGGGGTGTGGAAGTTGTTATAAAGGAGGTGGGAGAGATTGGATGGCTGCAAAGTACGGCAAGGTCGTGACGTTTTCTGCTAGTTAACCACATAGACGTATGTCTTTGGGAGTGGAGCATACAACTGCGGTCAGATTATAATTCAAAGCTATTTGCAATGGTATCTTAAATTTTATTGCTCTACTGCGGTGTTCCCACAGCTAGCTCAGACTTTGAACCTTTTTTGTTTTACTAAATAACAATAGATATTTTTTGTTCTAATTATAAAGGGTTAACTGGTAACATAACTCAACTAATCCTAATCTTTCAAAAGAAAAAAGCTTTGCATCTATTTTTGCAATTTACTGATTAAACTAAGGTTTGACGCATTAGAGAGAATTTGAATAGGTAGTTCCCGAATTGAAAAGAATATTGAAAACTAAACGTTGAGATAATCAGAAATCTTGCAGTTTCAACCATTGATTACTGAGTAAACTAAAAATTGAAGCATTATACTGAATATTAATAAGTAGTGGCAGAATTGGAAATTTATATTGGAAACTAGACGCTGAGATAACCCAGTGGGATAATCAGTAATCTTTCAGATCACTTTAGAGTGGATTTGAATAGTATGAAAATTATATTTAAATACTGCTAGCCAGACGTCAAGATAACACAGTGTAAATATGTGAGTACTTGCGGTTCAGTGCTACCATCTTGACCGCCACTGTGCGCACACTTGATAAGGAGGCACAGAGCTTCCAGTTCCAGTCGAGTCCAGCATTGAAGTTGCGCGCCATACGCGGTTAGCAGTTCACGCGCGTCAGACGTGTCTCGCTCTTGCTCTTGCTCTCTCCCTCGCTCTCTCGCCCCCGCGTTTGGTCCATTTATCCCAGCAGACCTGTTGCACGCTCTCTCGTTCCACGCGCTTCCAGTTGTTCTGTTTTTGTTATTGTTATTCCACTGGTGAGAGTGGTGAGTGCGTCGGGGAATTCGCAGATAAACAATGTGCGTCTTCTGCAAAAAACAGCATCTCGAAAACGTTTAGGAATTCGTTTGGGAATATCCATCAACGGATGAGTCAGCCACTTGAAAAATTAATGAAAATAAACTATTAAGGCTTGTGAAAAGAACTTACTGATAACGGGTTTTAGTGCATTGATAGATATATAATAAGTGGAAAAACAAACACTGAAACTGCGGACTCAACTTACAGGTGGCAACCCTATAGAGCAGCTCTAAAATTGGTCCACACGCAAAGTGGCATCGGAAACCTTCTAAGGATATTCGAGCTTAAGCCCAGGTAAAAACGCTAGTTCGCGCTGCAAGTTGCAAATAAAAGAAATTAACTTTAAAATTCCGAAACGAATTTTTAAACAGACAAAATTTGAGAGGAGTCAACACACATTCGGTTTCGAATTTTTTGCACAACCGCCGCTTACACACAATGGGTTCCATCAACTGCAAGGAGTACAAAACCACTGGCAGCACCCCCAAGAAAGAAAAATCTACAGGTAATTACATATATGACATATATCTTTTAAATTGCTAAATTTCAAGTTACAGAAACATAAGATTTTTTGCTGTACCCAAGTTATGTTCATCTATACTTTTTATAATGTGCGTCAGGCAGTTGTTATTCCTTAGAGGGGGCTTACATTTTTATAAAGTATTTAATTGCGACGAAACTGCAAGATTTTCTTAAGAATTGTTTTGACTAGTGTTATTTGTTTACTAAGATGAATAATAAATAAATATAAATAAATATTTTAGATTTCCATGAATTTGAACACATTCACTTTTTGATATATAATATATAAAGTTGGATTATAAAGTAGTTCCACAGTACTACTATCTGAATCCCATCTTGTCCTGACCGTAATTTGAAAAGTGTGTGGTCATGTCGTAGACGATCCGATATCCAACATTGCCGTGTGCCTTTTACCAATCAAACAAGGCCAAATGTTTAGAAATTGTGGTTGGGAGAATGGGAATGACCCGCCTTTGGAGGGGCGTTACCGGGTTGGGGGAGGGGGGTTTAGATAATTGTCTCAGCGGCATAAGTCCAAGATTAAGAAAAAGAGAGAGAGGCACGGACAGCGGGAGCGCGCAAATCGTTTGCTTTGCTGCTGCGTCATGGCCACAGCAGTTACCAGTTAATACCTATTGTGATGTAAATCCACATCTTTAAGATACTGTAACTGTATGATACTTCAGTAAATCTGATGAAAGGTATGTGGGGAAGGCAAGTCGAGGGTAATAAAATTAATATTTCAAATTCTAGACTATAAGATATTTATATATCACTGAGTTTTAAAATAAAGCCCCAAATAAGCAAGAGAGCTCTTAGTACCCGAATATTTGGGATCTTTGGAACACTCCTTCATAACACACGAAAACAAGGACCATCCTCGTGTGGCGTATTAAAATATATAATTGCCTTCTGGGATTATTATTATCAAAAACAGACTTCTGAACATTCCATAAAATAAACTGGATTTTCGTTTAAAAACCTTTTTGCCTTACATAAATGTTTGAATAAGAAACCGAATCCCAAAATCCCAGCTGACAAATGGTTTTTGTAAATTAAAATTAGTTACGAAATTGGAGAGCAGTTTTAGAGTAGCTTACCTATGGGTCACAATACAGGGTTCTCGCTAATCGATATCCACTGTACGCGCAGCTGTTGTTAGTCACCGCTATCGGCATGGTATTTTGCCCATTTTCGCCTTGCCTTTGCCTATTGCCTTCTCCGTTCTCTTGGGCTCTTCGTAGAGCCTCCAGTTCGCTTAAATTGGCGGCTCCGGCGGCAGTCTCCGATTCATTCGTCCGTCAACAGCCGGGGCTCAAGTGTTAGCCAGCTCTTAAAATCAGTTCAAATACTCTCTTAGCTTCGGCCTATCTTTTTCGTTGTTACCTGATTTCGTGAGTATAATTACTTTGGCGAAACTTGTTCTCATGCAATTGTTATTATTTTTATTTGGTCTGGCTTTTGACTCACTTGAATTGGACAAGGCCAACCGGTTTTATTTATGCGTGTCCGAGTGTTTGTGAGAAACCCAACTGTGGAATTAGCATGGCATATTATTGCTAATTAGAAACGAGAGTTGAAAGAGGTTAGAAACATACAGTGCAGGGCCGAAGATTTTGTTCATTTTGTATATTTAAAATATGCAGGAAGGCAGTCAAAAACAAATCAGTTAGTTTTGATTTCGAAATATGTATGTAGAATGTAAAAACATGTTCTTTGTTTGTCAATGCGCTGTGAATACGTTATTATAAAGTAACAGTTTCAAACCATCTGACATATTTTAAAATGTTCCTAAAAAAACAATAGTTAAAATATATTTTTTTATAATTATAGCTATTGATTCTTTTCTTTAAGTAACTAATTTTTAAACCATTTTGAAACTTAAGGAATATCCTAGAAAAATCTAAAGTGACTTGTAAAGCATATTAACTTTGGATATACATTGAATTTCAAGATTGCGTTAGAATTTATAATTAATGGATTAAGTTCTTATTAAATATATAGTTTTGTTGCCATTTCTAAGTTTTTAAATATTTAAAGGGAAATATTGCGAGTTTAAGCATACCTTCTTTTTCATCATGAAAGCATACTTTTTACTTCACTGTATGTGAATTTGGAATGACTTGCTATTCTTGTTGTTTGATGTCATGTCGAGGTTCCAAATGTTTAAACCACACGAGCATTTTCCCGCTCGACCGTAAAAAGCCCCATTATTGATGCTCAATAATGGTCGTATCAGCGATATTATATGCATACATCATAAAGCCAGTCACTTGAGATAGGGGCATGTAGACATAATGGCCATATCAGAACCGACTAGAATAGAGTGGAACACACGTTTACAGGTGTTTCGCTTATGGTTTATAGATGTTTCCCTCACCGTCTGGCTTTTCTGACTTTTCTTGATGACGTAGCAAGGTTCGGTTTCGTGACATTGAAGTAGGTCGGATGAGTCAATCGATCGGCGCTGGTCGCCTAGATCCGCTTTGTTGTGGCCGGGCAACCATCGATGGTAAAGTAGGCAGCTGCTACCTTCCCTCATCGTTTGTCCAAATATTTGTTCTGCGAATAAAATTTGTGCAATTAAATATCTAGTTCTGAAACGGATTTCTCATTTGAATCGCCTTTTATTTTAGTTTTAGATCCAAAAGTGTGAGAATTTTAACGATGCCATTTATTATTTTTTTCTCATTGACTTTATTATAAGCGAATTAAATACGTTATTTATGTATTTTAAGTGAACCATAATGTTTTGGTTACAAATTATTGTTGAACAACCCACTCGATTATTATTATCAGATCTCCCTAATTATTGTGTGTGACTTTACTAAGGTGATATACTACAGCTTCTTATCTCTGGCAATATAAATTGATTAATATTTATCCTCTGTGTGACGAGTATTTTATCTTTCTTCTTGCTGCTGGATCTGAACGTGTATTTTCCTCAGGGTTTTTCATATATTCTTATATTACTAATTAACGCCTAATTAATTCAATTTTGTTTTTGAGCCCTTGGTGGCCGCCAGAAGCTCCAGTCTGGTAATGGCATTATCGAGGAACCTGCGCTGCTCCTGCAGCTGTGGGAGGAGCTCCTCGGCGCTGAGGACGGGCTTCTGGAGGACGGGCTTCGTCGTTGCCGATCCAGCTGATTTCTCTGATTCGGCCCAACGGCTTTTTAGGCCGGCCACTCCCACGGAAGGCCTAAGCATGTCCAGCACACGTTTGATGATGGAGGGACTGGATCCCTGCTGCTGGTCCTGCTGGTGATCCTGCTGATGGTGGCTATGTTGTTGGTCACTGGCCACCACACTGTGCTGCGGAAACTCAGGCAAGGTTAGCAAGGGTCCCCAGAGGAAGGATCCCAATCCGGAGGGCGCCGGCGGAGCTATTTCCGCTGAGTGTCCTTCCAGCTGCTTTCCTTGGGAGGCAAACCGTCCATTTAGCAGCTCAAGTTGACGTTTTAAGTCGTCCAGCTTGTGCTGCAGGTGCTCAAAGTCAGCGGTCAGATTGATGGCCAGCCTCTGGGTGGTCTCGCCCTTGGAGATTCCCTCCAGGTTCTCTATTTGCAGACCCAATTGGTGATCTCTCAGCTGCAGGTCGTCAAGCATAAGTTGAGTCTCCGCTCGAGGCGGTTGCTCTAGAAAAAGCCTGGCAATCTCCGCCTGCAAAAGCTGTTTGTGGGTGCGCAGCGAGCTGAGCTCCAGTTCCTGCAAGCTGCTGAGATTCGAGCGAGCCAGGACTGATCCCAGGATCGTAAGCAGTGCCAGTCCCAGTCCCACAAAGACTTCCGAACGCGGGCGAGGCATTTTCTTGACTGACCTTAGATTTAGAACATTCTACCTGCGCAGCAAGCGGCGCCACTCCACTTTCCTTTGAACCTCTAAAGTAAAACTGGAAAATTTTCATGTGCCACACATCCACACATCTACACATTAGACCGTTATCTGTATCTGAATTTTCATCGCCGTTTCTCTTTGTTTGTGTCTTTGCATGATGGCCTCGCCAGGTGGTGCCGTGGGTTCGTACCAGTCCAAGTGCAGCACCCAGAGTCCCAGCACAACCATGTCGACGGAAGCCTCTTCGCCGGACTCCGAGTACACCAGTGCGGTGCGCGTGGACTGCAATGTGGCGGACCTGAAGGAGAACGAGATGCGGCAGGTGGACTTCGACGAGGACACCCGCGTGCTGCTGGTCAAGCAAAACGATCGCCTACTAGCGGTGGGAGCCAAGTGCACCCACTACGGAGCTCCGCTCCAGACGGGGGCCCTGGGCTTGGGTCGAGTCCGCTGTCCTTGGCACGGCGCCTGCTTCAATCTGGAGACGGGTGACATCGAGGACTTCCCCGGACTCGATTCCCTGCCATGCTATCGCGTCGAGGTGGGCAACAAGGGTCAGGTGTTGCTCCGGGCCAAGCGATCGGATTTGGTCAACAACAAGCGACTCAAGAACATGGTGCGACGCAAGCAGGAGGACCAGCGGGTGTACATCGTGGTGGGCGGCGGTCCATCGGGCGCCGTGGCCGTGGAAACCATCCGCCAGGAGGGCTTCACCGGTCGCCTGATCTTCGTGTGCCGCGAAGACTATTTGCCCTACGATCGCGTCAAGATTTCCAAGTCCATGAGCCTCGAGATAGAGCAGCTGCGATTCCGCGACGAGGAATTCTACAAGGAGTACGACATCGAGCTGTGGCTGGGCGTTTCCGCCGACAAACTGGACACGGCCCAGAAGGAGCTGCACTGCAGCAATGGCTATGTGGTGAAGTACGACAAGATATACCTGGCCACCGGCTGCTCCGCATTCCGGCCGCCCATTCCTGGCGTCGAGTTGGAAAACGTGCGCACCGTTCGCGAGCTGGCGGACACCAAGGCCATACTGGCTTCGATCACGCCCGAGTCGCGCGTCGTTTGTCTGGGCTCCAGCTTCATCGCCCTGGAGGCGGCAGCCGGGCTGGTCTCCAAGGTGCAAAGCGTCACGGTGGTGGGTCGCGAGAATGTCCCGCTAAAGGCCGCCTTCGGGGCGGAGATTGGCCAGCGGGTGCTGCAGCTCTTCGAGGACAACAAGGTGGTGATGCGCATGGAGAGCGGCATCTCACAGATCCTTGGCAACGAGGAGGGCAAGGTGACTGAGGTGGAGCTGGTGGACGGCACACGTCTGCCCTGTGACCTGCTCATCCTGGGCACTGGCTCCAAGCTCAACACCCAGTTCCTGGCCAAGTCGGGCGTGAAGGTCAACCGCAACGGCTCCGTGGACGTCACCGACTTTCTGGAGTCCAATGTGCCCGATGTGTATGTCGGCGGCGACATTGCCAATGCCCACATCCACGGGCTGGCCCATGATCGCGTGAACATCGGCCACTACCAGCTGGCCCAATATCATGGACGAGTGGCGGCCATTAACATGTGCGGCGGCGTGAAGAAGCTGGAGGCCGTGCCCTTCTTCTTCACCCTGATCTTCGGCAAGGGGATCCGGTATGCCGGACACGGATCCTACAAGGACGTCATCATCGACGGCAGCATGGAGGACTTCAAGTTCGTGGCCTACTTCATCAACGAGGCGGACACGGTCACGGCGGTGGCCTCGTGCGGCCGGGATCCCATTGTGGCCCAGTTTGCGGAGCTCATCTCGCAGGGCAAATGCCTGGGGCGTGGCCAGATTGCCGATCCCGCCACTCGGGAGGACTGGACCAAGAAGCTCGGCGAACCCCTGCCCCAAGTTCGCTAAATAATCAACTTTTTGTGTATTATCTCTGAGATTTGTTGTTATATTTGTATTGCAATCGTTGAGTATTCACTATATATACTCGTATGCAAAGCACTTGGGATGTGTAGTGTAACCTATCTGTGTATATCTATAATTGTAGTTCGTACGGGGGAGCTTCCTTGAGTTCCTGCCGCGGGTGCCACTTTTGGCTCTGAAAGATCGAAGATGTAAGCTTTTTATTCCCCTGCCCTTGCCACACAATGTATTTTTTTGAGTCATATTGGATTATTTTTGCTAAATAAAGTGTTTTAACGATTCCAGTTTAAATTATGCATTTTTGTAAATTCGTGTTTGGTGATTTCTGTGTTTATGCATCTCTCTGGACATGGACGTAATTAACTAGATTTTTTTCGATATCTAGTTCTAGTTGAGACTATTGAAGGACCAAAAGCAACTTTGATTAACCTGTTAAAAAATTTTGACTGGGTTTATCACACTTGATACTAAACAACTCTCAAACTGCTCTTATATATTCTGGTTTTACTCAGCATAACTGAAATATTCGCGTTGAAAGTCGAAATTACAAGTTTTAAGCGCACAACCCAATCGATCAATAATGGCCTCTCCATGTCGAAATCCTCAGCGAACCTTGAAATCGTGGCGCCTGCTGACCGAAAGCCTTAAGTTGTTTACCTTAAAGCTGGGCAGGAATCAGCAATTGGTATGGTTTAAGGTATGTGGCCGCCATTGGTTTGGAGTGTAACTTACCCATTTGCTGGCGGGCAGCTTCCGGGTCGTCGGCTGTTCTGCTTGGAAGAGCGACGAAACCTAAACGATTCGCTGGGCCAGTGCATCGCCGGCGTCTCCTTGATTGCCAGTGTGGTGCGGAGTTGTCACCTGCGCCTGGACGTCGACCGGATGCTACTGATCGTGGAGCACGGACAACTGGACGGGCAGCTTAAGATCCACGAGGAGCGACTCCGGGTGACGCAGTGCGAGCTGGGATGCAAGCGACAGGAGCTCTTCCACCAGATGACCGCTTCGGCCAGGATGGGCCAGAAACTGGCGATGGCCAAGGAGCGCAACCAGGAGCTGGAGCTGCGAAACCGCCAGCTGGAAGATCAGGTTAGAAATAGTGACGGATACATTTCCAACCCTATAAAGTATACATATATACTTTTGATTAGCATGACCGAGCGTGTTAATATGGCCATGTCTTTCTGTCCGGTTACTTAAAAATAGATCGGACCTCTATATCCCATAGCTGCCATAGGAACAATCAGGTCAATGTTGTTTAATTTCGCTGTTTTTTTTTTTTATAATTTTAAAAGTTTCTGGTTTTTTTCCCAAATTATGTTTTTATAGAATTAAGAGCCTATCCCGTGATTTGATCAAAATCGCTTGACTTTAGCCTATAGCTGACATATATTTGTCATACTGACCAAATGGTTCCATACCGATTATTCCCGCACTTTGGAAGAAATATTCTTTCCGTTATGTTATGTGTATACTGATCATGTAAAAAATCTAGCCGATCGGACGACAATATCCTATAGCTGCCAAAGGAATGATCGGGTAAAATGCATGTATGTAGGGTAGAGGTCGGCTATTCTGCCATAATTTTTTTAAAGCCATTTTTTGTTCATTATAGGCCTATTTGGTATAACATTATTTTTATCATTGGATGCGGGAAGTTTGCTTCCTTTTTGGTTAGTAACTTCTATTCTCACCTTAGACGCTGGACAGATCGGAGCTATTCGAGTCGCGGTGTGTGATGCTGTGCGGCCGGGCCTTTGACCTCAGTCAAGAGCTGATTCAGACCAGGATGCGGATCAACGACTTCGAGAACGCCTGCACGCAGCTGCGGAGGTTGGTGATTCGTTGGTGGTGCCCGTGCCCACTCTTCTAATCCAATTACACCTCCTTTGGCAGGCGCATCCTGGAGCTGAAGCTGCGACGCGTCCAACGGAGACGACTGCTCAGCGAGCTGGTGCTGCGGCTGCGAAAGGCCCAGGATCAACAGGTGCCCCCCATCCTATGGCGGCTCTGGCACTGCATGAGATTCCTGTGGAACTGTGTGGAGTGTTTGGGCCATCCCTCCGGCAAGTTGGATGCCATCAATTGGTTCATGGCGGGCTATTAATACTTCAATTTGTCCTGATTGTCTCCCCCGCGAATTTGTCTTCACGCGCCCTGATGGCCAACAGTGTGACCAGCTGCCCATCAGATTTTGTATTTTTAATAGTGTTCGCTAACGTCTATTTTATGATTGAAATAAAATACCAATGAAAAAAGGCACCAGAAATCCATGGCCAAGTGCATATTCAAGTGATTGGATTGGTGCAGATTCCGGATTTGTTTCTTGTTCGTGCACGTGCAAATAGCTAATAAATGCGCCGTGCCTGAGCCGAGCTGAGTGGAGTGGAGCGGAACCGGACCGGTGGACAGCCGACAGCGGACAGGCCATGGATCAATTCTCGCACGACCTGACGCTGGCTCTCGAGGAGACCTCCCTGATGGACAGGGCGAGTGGCGTCGGAAGGTGGGGCTCGCGTCGCCGGACACGTTCCACGGGCAATCTGCGTAAGTAGCAACAAATCGGAACAGATCACCTCTGAACCCGATCCTGACCCCGATCCCGGTAATTCTTCTGCTGTGTGCTTAGCTTGCGCCCCCCAGCCCACGGAGGACTCCTCGAGCAGTCCCACGGACACGCTGAATGCCCTGGGCCACCATGGGCACCATGGACATGCACATCACCCCCATAGCCACACCCATGCCCACCCCAATGCCAACGTGGACGGGCTGGACACACACAACCTCAAGTTGCCGGCCAGCGACTCGGACGAGAAGGCCCCGTTGACCTTGCCCGGAAGGATGGGCGCCCTGGAGTCGGACTCGCTGAACGAGACCACCTTCAGTCCAGCCAGGTAGGATGCGCACCCCCAACTGAGCACCTCGTTTGATCCTAGCAACCCAACAACAACCAACAGATTCTACAAGCCGAACTCGCGCAGGAAGCGCAAGATCAAGCGCATGTCCATGGAGTTCGAGTTCAGCAAGGACACGCCTTCACCGCACACCTTCGCCGAGTCGCCGCTGCAGCCAGGTCTCCTGAGCGGTAGCACCACCGTCACCGGAACCATTCGCAAGCGCCTGCTGAAGATGGACGCCACTGGGCACCACCGCTCGCATCTGTTCTTCTGCGGCAAACGCAAGCGCTCCAACCGCGATCGCTACCACGAGCAGGAGTCGGCCAAGCTGTACGCCTCCTCGCCACACTGGCAGTTGGAGGAGCAGCATCTGCAACAGCAGCACAGTCACAGCCACAACCATCACCAGCAGCAGCGGATGCGCCCGCGGAGCTACTCCTCCACTTCGAAGCCACTCAGCGATCGCCTGCTGCCGCTGAACAAGGGACTGCTCTGGAAGATCAACCGCATGGCTGCCCAGGGACAGCAGGCCGTGCCTCCCACCCAAAAGACTGACAACCACAAGGACAAGGACTTGAAAAAGGACCACCACCAGCCAGAGATGGCGGTGGAGCTGCCCAAGCAGAAGGCCGTGCCCAAGAAGGCGCCGCCGCCGCCAAGCGCTGAGGCTGCCTCCGCCTCCGCCATCGCCATCGGCAACCGGAACTCCTTCAGTATGGACACCATAGTGCCTGTGACCGATATCGATGCCTTGCTGCTGAGCACGCCACCAACTGCTCCGATGCTGCGCAAGAAGACGCCTCAGGTGTCCGGCTACAACAGCAGCAGCTCCTCCAAGACGACGCACCGCCGTCGCCGCTTTAACACGCTTCCACAGCCGCCGCTGCAGTTGCAGGCCCAAGCCGCCCAGTCCATGGACTGTAGCGAGCTCTACGATTTCCTCAGCTCCAGTTCGCTGAGCTCCTCCTCGGACAGCGAGGCCGAGGTGGGCGGACATCGCCGGCACGACACCGATCGCGAGGGCGACGACGAGCTGACCGATTGGCCGGGCAACGAGTTCGGACCCGGAGCCAGGTACGATCCCAAGAGGAAGCTCACCAAGAAGTCACTACTGCCTCAAATTCGGTCGGATGACACCATTGGCGAGGATGACACCCTGATGTCGGGCACCGAGGCGGGGGCGGTGGCAATGGAACCGCCACCGAAGAGTCCTGCCCACCAGCTACCGGAATCTCTGCAGGATCTGTCCCGCTTTCAGCCAGGCGTCTCCGAGCCCATTGAGATTTTAAACGCCAGCTCGGAGATGGAGACAAATGCGGACGGCACCACCATGCCCCATGCTCCCCGGCAAATCGAGAGCGAGATGTCCGGCGAAACCTCGAATCCGTTTCTATCCTCGTCGCCGCCAGGACAGGGTCCTGTTCCTGGGCAGGGGGTGCGCGAGATACGCGCTGGGTGTCGCCGCATCAACGGCGAACGACCCGGATTCAGCATCAAGATGAGCGTGAACGAGCGCATCGCCCGGTTCCTGCAGGACCCGCAACAGACACAGATCCGGCTGCCAGATATCGAGCTGTACGAGCCCGACAGCATGTGCAACCTGGCCACGCTCTACTCCCTGACCATGGTGGTGGAGCGCGGCTGCACGGTGCTTACTAAAACCAGGTGAGTACAATGGGAATGGGCTTTCCAAATGACAAGCTAGACATCTAAATTGTTCACTCCTTGCAGGAACACTACGCAGGTAGTGAGCGTGGATCATCCCCACCAGCAGGGTCTTCAGCCGCGTCCCGATCTTTTCGGCGATTTCAAGCGACGCTGCTACGGGGAGGAGGAGCAGCAGCAGCAGCAGCAGCTTCAGCTTCAGATCCACTTCCAGCAGGATCCCGGGACTCAGACTCAGCCCCATAAATGAGATACGTTAATCAAAACTAGACGAACTAGACCAATCCCCAGCAAATGCAGATGCGGAGCCGGAGGCATCACCACTCGGAGTAAAACTCCTGATCTGATCCTGATCGTGATCCGCAACCATCGCTGGGGTGGAACAAACCAGTAAACCGTAAACTAAGAATGCTTTTAGCTTGTTTTTGTGAAATCTGTTCTATGTACATAAGTTGCATCGGTCCGTGTATATACTAACTTCATTTGGGGAAGGCGTCAGCCCTTCGGATCCCAGATCGCGTCGGTCCCTTTTCCTTGTCGCACACACTTGGTAGCAAGCGAGATGGCACGTTCCAGAATGAGGGAGAAAGAAGACCGACCGGAAGCCGTTGACAGCCGTTCCACTGTACAAAATATAATTTGTAAGACCTCCAGCGAATATGAATATAAGAAATATAAATGTGTGGTCATTACCGAATCGATTAGTTTTGGATATTTCGGGGATGTATATAAGTGTACTGTGTATTATCGCTGATTGCAAGAATTCTGATATAATAATTAATATATATGTAATGTTTGTAATGTACGAAAGTGAAGTAAGACAATCAGCTTGAAAAATATGCAATGGATTTTGATTCGAAATGCAAGTTTGTTACATCGGTTTTAAAATACAGCGGTTAGGAAAAAGCTGCCTGTTGGAGCTTTACAATTTGTAGGGGAATTTATAATTTCCATTACAAGTTTGCAAAGCATTAAAGGAGACATTTCCGACCTTATGAAGTACATACTATATTTTGTTGATCAGCATTACTAGGAAAGTCGATCTGGTCATGTCCGTAAGTCCGTCCATTTCTACACAAACTAGCCTCTCTCTAGTCTTTTAAAGCTTCCCAAAAGTCTTCTCTCTAAATAGCAATTGCAGGTCGTAAATAGGTCCGAACAATCGGAAAACTAAATGAAAGAAATATACTTTCGTGTTTTTTTTTTTTTAGATAATACATACATATAATAATATATACTTCGAGGTATACTGATGGTTTTCTATTTTAAAATTACGGTTTTAGTTTACTTAAAATTGGACAGCCATAGGAACGAAAATTTATAGGAACATTGTCGTAACTAAAGCCGAATTTAAGTTGCAAGGGCATTTATACATCAGCGACAACTTACCAACAAATGGCGGGGAATTCAAATGTGTTGGCTGCTGGTTGGACTTCCCACCCCCGCGGAAAAAGTTGGCGCATGCCCAGTGGCGAATTGTGGTGCTCGGCTGATGGGCTGCTCGGCAACTCTTTTTCCCACTGGCTGCCACTGCCACTGCCACCAATTGGCGATGGGAGCTCGAAGCTCTGTTCGGCATTCGGTATTTGGCACTGGCCACTTGGCACTCACTTGGCAACCCTCGCTGCTCTACTGGGGGTAGGGAAACGGGGGTGGGGGGTGGTGGTTACGAGCGCCGAGCTTGCGTCAAATGCGGACGCCAGTTGGACGCAGCTCGGGATTGGAGGCAGCCACGTTTCCCAGTCATCCGCCGTTCCGCCGTGTGTGTCGCAGCGCCTCTGTCTGTGTGTGCCGTGCCGTTCCGTGCCGCATGTGTGGCGTTCCGCGAACGGACGGGATGTGGATGTGAAGCGGATCTTCGCCAGCGTTCTCATCCTCTCATCGCCACCAACCGGAAGTCCGGCGGCGGCAGCTCCAGCTTGGAGTTCCAAGCTCCTAGTCCTGCTCCTGCTTCTGCCCGAAACTTCTTTGTCAACCGGCGACGCTTGTGTTTTCCACGCTTGCTCATCGAACGGTAATTCGGGAGAGCAGTTTCGCAGAGAGCGGTTTCTTCGTCGGCAGGATGCACTGCATCCTGCAGTGGACACCAGCGGTGGCGTTTGGTGGCATTTACGCGATTTCACTAGCTTCCGTAATTTCCGCAATGCGATGCTATGCGATGCGGCTGCTCTGCTTATTGATTTTTCACCAACACTCACGCACACACACACTTGCCCACGTTGGCACCCACACATCAGCACCCACACACACACAAGGGCAGTGCTGGCACTACTATTTTGTAGCTGGAAAATAGCCATTTTGAAAGCGGAAGTGCAGCAGCAAAATTTGTGTGGCATACTTTTAGGCAGCTTAATGTGTGATTTTAAAACTCTTTGGTCTTTTGTGTTATATGAGTTTTTTAAGGATAAACATGTGTGTTTTGTTAAATATTAATACCAAGTGATCTTGACAGGACAGGACTTTTCACCAGTGAAAATTACTGGATTTTGACTCTTTCACGATTTCACCTCTTGAATTGTAACAACACTGCCGCTGAAAGAGAGCGAGAATGTGAACACCCACACACACGAACAGCGGCTTTGCTGGCTTGTAACGTCCGAAAGTCATACACATACACACTCAGATAGCTGAGCTAATCTCTTATCAAGCGACGACTTTCCCCACCCCTCCAAGCTACCCCTCTCTCTCTGGCGCACTTACATAGGAAAAAACACAACATTAGTCATAAAATTGGATTTTTTTTAAAACAAAAAACTAAGAGAGTCAAGAAAATATACAATTTTTTCTATCTTGTTCTTAATATTGTTGACTTATTCAATATACCTACATATATTGATTCCTTAGATAATGGCTTAATTATTTTTTGATAATAAAGCGAACCAATTTTGTAAAAGTTTAATTATCCTATATTTTAAACGGGGTGAAAAAACGTTTTTGTAGAACTACCAATATGTGGATTAGAAAAAGAGAAATATAAAGTGTTAAACAAAATTTTAAGAAAACTTGAATTTTGCCCCAACGATATTTTTGAAAGATTAGTTTATTTCGCGAGGAAAAATAATTATTTATGTCTTCCCCAATTTTGTAAGAGTTTCATTATATCCTATATTTCCACTGGAAAGAAAGAAAGAAATGTTTTTGTAGAACAATAATTGAATTAGAGTATGAGAAATATTAATTTAGAGATATTCAATCTATTTTTAATAGAAGCGTCAAAAAAATTTATAAAATATTGGTAATTCTCCCCAAATGATATTTGCGAAGAATTAGTTTCTTTGCAGAGTAAAAACAAACATTTATGTTTTTTCTCCCTGTGTAGGTATAGGAGCGCTGCCATGGGGCAGGAGATGTGTGTTTTCCGTGCACTCCCTGCATGCGGTGTGAGCATGTGCATCATCATCTCGCTGTCGATCGCGATCTCCGTCTCCGACTCTCTCCGGCACTCGCTCTCCGTGTGAGTTTCCATTTCCCTGACCAGAGTGGCGCAGTTGGAAAATGAGCACGTGCGAGGCGGCGGCCGCTGGCGAGGATGGGATGGATGGCCTATCCACGTCCAAGTCGAAGTCCGAGGACAGCCAGCCGCCGGACGATCAGCAGAATCAGAAGCAGCAACAGCAGCACCAGGAGAAGCACGAGAAGCAGCTGGATAAACAGCAGGAGCAGCACCCGCACCCGCAAAACGGCAAGATCGAAACGGAAACCCCGGAAAAACCAAATCCAAATCCCCACCCCCCACTTGAAGTCATCCGGAGCTCGGTCCTTGTGGATGCCAGTGCAGCTGCTCCCTCGATAGAAGCATTGGTGGCCTGCAAGGATGCCCTGCTCGCCCAAAAGCTCTTTGCCAGCGGGGGAAGCACTGCACCCGGACCCAGTCCCACATCCTCGGCGGTGGGAGCTGGAGGAGTCAGTGGCAAGGACTTGCTCAAACTCAAGGAACCCATGCGCGTGGGCTTCTACGACATCGAACGCACCATTGGCAAGGGCAACTTTGCTGTGGTCAAGCTGGCGCGACATCGCATCACCAAGAACGAGGTGGCCATCAAGATCATCGACAAGTCGCAGCTGGACCAGACGAACCTGCAAAAGGTCTACCGCGAGGTGGAGATCATGAAACGCCTAAAGCACCCGCACATCATCAAGCTCTATCAGGTAAGTAGCATTATTTATTTCTAAATCCTCAACTACATTGCATTTTACCAATCCCACAGGTTATGGAGACCAAGAATATGATCTACATAGTGTCGGAGTATGCCAGCCAGGGAGAGATCTTTGGTGGGTGAAAGGGTCCTTCAACGATCAACGCCTTTTTGTATCCCAATATAGTTTGTTTTGCTTTCTTAATGATAACAGTTTGCACCCTATTTTATATTTACATTATTACAATTTCAAGAATTAGCTATTATAATTATAAACTTTTGGCTAACAAATGGCTATGTAGACAAGATATTCAATATGTAATTCAATTCAGATAAATAGGACATTGGGCCAAATAAGGAATTAAATAACTTGGTCTTCCTATCTTTCCGCTTAGGTTAATAATAACAGCTTGGATACCCTATCCTCAAAATTTTATAACTTTAATCATCAAAATTTCATGATCTAGATAATATGATCAACTTTTGGCTAACAAAATACTTTTAAATTAGCGTTGACAACGTTTTATAGGAACTTATAGGAAAAAGAAACGCTGTTCAATGGTTATGCAAAGGGATTTCTTTGATTTTCGCTTAAATTCCGAAGAGTCTAACCTATTGCATCCCCATCGCCCCAGATTACATAGCAAAGTACGGACGGATGTCGGAGTCCGCGGCTCGCTACAAATTCTGGCAAATCATATCGGCGGTGGAGTACTGTCACAAAAAGGGCATTGTGCATCGCGATCTCAAGGCGGAGAACCTGCTGTTGGATCTCAACATGAACATTAAAATAGCGGACTTTGGCTTCTCCAATCACTTTAAGCCGGGTGAACTACTGGCCACCTGGTGCGGATCACCGCCATATGCAGCACCAGAGGTTTTCGAGGGAAAGCAGTACACGGGTCCGGAAATTGATATTTGGGTGAGTTACTAACTAAAAATGATTGAAATAGTTGTAACAAATATATTTTTTTTACTAAAATACAACCAAGCCAAATGACTTTTCCGATTGCTTTCATCAAAGTAAAGTAATCCGTATTTATCCATTGCAGTCTCTGGGCGTGGTGCTCTATGTGCTGGTTTGTGGCGCCCTGCCCTTCGACGGATCCACCCTGCAGAGCCTCCGGGATCGGGTGCTATCCGGCCGCTTTCGCATCCCGTTCTTCATGAGCTCCGAGTGCGAGCACCTCATCCGCCGGATGCTGGTGCTGGAGCCCACGCGTCGCTACACCATCGAGCAGATCAAGCGCCATCGCTGGATGTGCCCCGAGCTGCTGGAGCACATCCTTATAGCCAAGTACAACCTGGGGGCCGAGCGGCAGGCGGGCATGGAGCCCAGCGAAGACATCCTGCGCATCATGGCCGAGTACGTGGGCATTGGGCCGGACAAGACGCGGGCCAGTCTCAAGAAGAACACCTACGACCATGTGGCGGCCATCTATCTGCTCTTGCAGGATCGGGTAAGCCACAAAAAGGAGCAGAGCAATGGTTCCGTTTCCTCGTCGGCCTCGATCTCCTCCTCCTCCGCCGCCGCCAGTCGGGTGCTCTACAAGAGCACCAAGATCGACCAGCAGCAGCAGCCACCGCCGCAGCAGCAGCAGCAGCCACACCCTCATCCACACCCACAGCAGTCCAAGACAATATCCACCAGCTCGATCCTGGCCAAGGATCAGGCCCATAAAAGACTTAGCCGCCATCAGACGGTGCTCATGAGTGAGCGGACGGCCCATGCTGGGGCCACGCCCACTGTGCCGGATCCGGGATACTATGCCAAATACGGCCCCCTGCAACTGCCACTCCCCCTGCCAGGTGCCTCCCACCTGGTATCCGGGTATCTCAATGGAGGAGGGGGCGGAGGAGGAGCCGAGGTGGATGCCGCCGGGATTTCCCTGCCCATGCGGTACACCCCACTGCCGACGGCCGCCTCGCCCGCTCCCTCCAACTGCTCATCCACATCATCGCGGATCGGGCGACACAGTCTAAGCTCCAGCTCGCCCCGGAGTCATCGGCCTGTGGCCATTTCACTCAGCATCGACAACAATCCCTCACTGGCCAACCTGCGCTGCCGCGAGATGATGGAGGCTGGTTCTGGCGGACCTATTGCACCAGGAGTGGGTGTGCCCTTGGTGTCCAAGCAGCTCCATCAGACCATCAGCGAGTACATCATCAAGCAGAGCACCGAGGACTGCCGGGCGCTACTGCAGCAGGTGAGTGCAGGGCAGTGCTTTTAGAAACACAACTAACTAAACACGCACCCATGTAACGAGAAAAATACACAAAAATTTTAATTTGGATTAGCGAAGGGAAAAAAAAACCTTTGTCATGGTTGTTTGGTTCAGTTTTATAGACTTAAGCACCCCTGCCCTATTGAGTTCCTACTACCATTCATCCGTCTCCATGTCCCAACATCAGTCCACAGCAGTAGCGGAGGGCAAGGAGGAGTCGTCAAAGATGGAAGCCGCTCCTCCAGCCGCTGCCGCCTCTACCACCACACCCACATCCCATGCAGCGGGATCAGGTTCCTGCCCAGGCGAGATAAACAGCAAGACAATAAAGGCCATGTCCAGCTCGAGCAGCTTCGACTCCAAGGCCAATCTCGGTCAGAGCTTTCGCTACAAGATGTCCGCCGAGGCCAGCAAACTGTTCCAGACTCTCCAGGAGAGCCCACTGCCTGTGGAGGTGAGTGCCAGCTGGGATTAGGCTGCCGATTCTCTAATCCCTTTCTCTTATCCCTCCAGCAACGGGCCAAGCGACGTTCGCACTTGGGAAGCACCAATGGCGAATCTGGCCAGGAAATGAATGAGTCTAAATCAAATGGCGACAGGTGAGTGTGTCGCCTTAATAAAATCATTTCCCGGACTAAGACCGTTTGGGGGCATACCAACAGCCGCTCGGAGAAGAAGGTGCTGGCGCAGGGCAGCTCCAGCACTGACGAGGGCTGCGAGACGGACCAGGGCAACGATCCGGGTTCCGCTGGCCAGGAGTCGAAGGAAGCCAACGGCGGACCCACCACCTCGCACTCCAGCAGCGATCTGACCCACCTGGCCGGAACAACCTGTGCTTCCTCCGGGCAGAGCCACCGGATGCGCTCGTATGCCAGCAGCAGCTCCTCAAGTGGAGTCCTGGCCGGAAGCGCCGGTAGCTACTCCAAAAGCCTCAGCCAGAACCTGAGTCGCGGCTCCTCTAAAAGCAATTGCAGTGGTCCCTATGACAGTTTGGACTTTGCTCTGCCCTCTGGAAAGGGCAGTCTACCCTCGTGCATGGGCTCCAGCTCCATGCTGGCCACGCCCACGCCGGCCTCAGTCCCGCCATCTGCGGCCATCTCATCGGAGCACTCCTCGGAGAGGTCTCTGTACGGCAGCCACAATTCCTGCATCCATATGCCAGGTGCTCTGGCCTTGGGTCTGGGTATGGGTCTACCACAAAGTTCGGCCTCCACGCCCACGCCAAATCCCACACCGCCGCCGCCCAATGGCGGTGGTGTTCCGTTCCTGGACAAGCGATCACCCATCCACTTTCGCGAGGGTCGACGGGCGAGCGATGGGTTGGTAGCCCAGGGCCTGCTGAGCTCCGGCTCCTTGTTGGGAGCCAGTCGCGTTTACGGAAGCTATCGCTACGAGCAGGCCAAGCGGCACGGTTGGCTGGAGATCCAGCAGCTGCAGCAGGAGGCGCATGCCCACCAACATCCTCAGCAGCATCCGCATCAGCATGCACATCAGCATCCCCATCAGCATCCGCATCCGCATCCGCATCCACATGCCCAGGCTTACGGCTTGGAAGAACTCTGTCAATTTCCAAACGGTCAATTCTACGCTCTGCCCGGCAAGCACCATCACCCTCTGCTGACGTTACCTCATCACCATGGACATCCGGCTGTACACCACCATCCAGGCCACCACCACCCACTGTTCCATCCAGGCCATCAAGCCACGCCGCTTCTGTTGGAAACCGCTGCTGGTGGGGACTTGTACGGACATGGATGCTATGCCCCGCCACCGCCGCCTCCAGGACTATATCCACACCATCCGGTCGGCGTGGGAGTGGGCGTGGCCGTGCCCATGTCACCGATGCAGAAGCCACCGTTGCAGCAGCAACTCCTGCAGCACCGCCTGCTGCAGCAGAAGCGTCAGTTATTCCAAAAGCAGTACGCTCTGGAGGCACAGCTGGCCGGGCGCCATCATCACCAGCACCAGCAGCAGCCCCACCACCACCACTTTAACCACGGTCTGGGTCATCCACCACCTCCGGCTCCGGAACAGCACCTTGCCGACGAGCTGTTTGAGCTGGCCCTGCTCGATCGACCCAGGAGCGGAACTCCCAAGCTGCAGCACTCTATGACCATGCCCGGGGCCCATGCCTTCAGCCAGATAAACCTGAAGACCTCCTATATCAGCCAATCGGACCAGGGTTCAGGTGCGGCTTCAAATGGAGGCGGTTCCGGAGCAGGAGTGTCTTTGGCTGGGGTATCCTGCTCAGCGCCACCGTCCACAGCGCCGGGCACACCCACGGTCAAGTGCAAACCGGCCACGCCCCACGGGCACAGCCTGGAGTCTGACTATCATGTAAGTGCCTGGCAGACAGTACTAGTTAGTAAAAACAAACGGTGAGCAAGCAAAAACATCTAAGCCTATGCTGTACTGTTAGCTCGTCAAAACTTTTCAAATAAAAGCAAAGCAAAAGCAAAAAATGTGCTTTGCTTTGCAGGGAAAGATCAGTAAACTGCATTGAAAGCATTTCATTTGTCTTTGCTTCTCCTTATGTTTTTGAAAGCAAAGCTACATTAACAGCATTTCAAGCTTTTAAAAGCAAAGCAAAACATAACTTTTGTGTTGCTGTCAGCAAATTAAAAATTATCTTAGTACAAGATAAATCAGAAAAGCTGACCATTAAGATAAAGCTCGAAACATTGTTTCGAAATTTATGTTGCTTTCGTAGCAATAGTAACAGTCGGCTTTTGCTTTCAACAAGCCTCACAGCAAAATCAGTAACAGTGAACGCAAAAAAAATAGACCCAGCTAATTATCCAATCTCTAATCCCCCTTTTTATTTCTTTTGCAGACATCTACACCCGTGCTGAGTCTCTTTACACCCAACTGGCAGTCATTGGTGAAACCGCTCAGCGAGAGCCCAATCCTTGAGATATCCGAGCACCTGGAGTCAGTCTGAGACCGGGGAAGAGGCATCAAACTAGTGGGGGCCGGACCAGAGCCACCTTTTTATTAAGCTCGCAATCGCAATTATGAATTATTTGATCCATATACGATATACACCCATGCATACATATACATAGCCTATACAAGTACGTATACCTATACAGATACGAATACGGATGCGGAGTCGGATGCAAAATCGGATTTACATCGATCGCGGCAGGAGCTATATTTATTGGAGCCGATGGAATCAATTCCGAACCGAGCTGCCGAGATGCCGTAATATTGAAAGATTTAGTTGTGTTACTAGTTTTAAGTAGTCCAAGTTTCTTACGCATACACGCAGACATATACAATATGTATATTGATAATAATAGCGTTAAGCTATAGCTCTACTTATGATTACACTATACACTATTGTATTGCCCCCACGACAGAGTGGCCCAGAATTTCGGAATTCGTAATTCGGAGTCGGGTGGATAAGAACAACGTAACTACATATATCAATTATTCGAAGCATTTATTGGGGGCATAGATAGGGTATATCCATATACGGATATATCTATTATGTATTGGTACAATAATTAGCGACAAGCAAAAAAAAAACTAAAACAAACAAACATCGATTGTTCTTAAACATGGAATTCAAATGTAAAACCAGATATTAAAGTCATTTGGTATAAAATGCACTACACTTCTGGAGTTCCTACATTATATAGAGATAGATATAGATGGGCGACCTGTGTTTTCGTGTGTGCTTGGAAGGGAAGATCCGATAGGAACGTGTGACTAGACATCGAGTGGACATGGAGGCACAATGGTCGCCGAGGGATCAAGGGACTTATCTGCTGATCGTATTTTAATGTGGATCGTTTCTTCCCACAGATCATACAGTATGCAATTTCGGTACACATCCCATATATCATATCCTGATGGGACGGAGGATTAAGATGTTAGGAGAAGGATTTCCTCTTCACGTCGTGGCCTTCACCTGGCGATTGGTGGACTCCAGGTGCTTCCGCTTGGCATTGGAGTGGACCTGATTCCGTTGCTGTTTGTGGGGATCTGGTGATCCATGACAGCGTAGTAGGTTCCAGTAGGCCCTTCGGTACTCGGAGCTCATCAGGACGTAGATCAGCGGGTTGATGCAGGTGGTCAGGTAGATGAGTAGATAGCCGGCGATATTAAACCAGTGCAACTCGGTGGCGCTCTTCCAGATTTTGGCCACCGTGATGGGCAGGTAGCAGATGACGAACCACACAAAGATCACCAGTATCATCTTTAGCAACCTTCGGTCCTTGGCACTCATCCTGCCCGGGTAAATGGAGGAAGCATTCGAGGTGTTGCCCATGGAGACGTAGTGCGACTTTCGCGGACTGAACCTGGTGAAGGAAGTCCGAAGCGAGGTCGTAATAGGGTTCTTTCTGGAAAGGGGAAGGCACAGCGGTTGAGAGATAAACCCATCAAGGTGTTTACCTTGCAGCAACTCACCCAGCCGACTTGCCCATCTCCAGTTGCGTTTGACTGCGTCCCAGGCTAAACTTCTCGTGATCCCGCTCCTTAAGCACCACATTCGCATCCACGGGTGGCTGCTGGTGCTGCAGCTGCTGTTCCTGATCCCTCCTCCGGATGCTGTACGAGATAGGCAGGCTGTCCGCCGAGGCATTGTCATCGATGTACGCCAGCTGCTCCTCCACTACAAAGGGTCGTCCGGAGATTGGTGCATCCTGTGCCTCGCCGCTGGACGTACTGGCCTTTTCCGGCCTCTTTTGCATGGCCATGGCTGGGGCTTGGTTCTGCTGAGTCGTGGAACTGGGGGTCACATCACTGACATTGCTCTTTCCAGCGGTTCCAGCTCGAATGGCCGCCTTTCGCACCAGCAGGAATATTCTAGCATAGCAGATCACAATGCAGATGCAGGGCACCATGAAGGCGGCGATGAAGAGGAACTCCTTGGGCGATCTGCCGTAGCGATCGTGCAGAATGGAGCAGGATCCGATGCTAACGTCTAGGCCAAAGATACCCCACACGCCGCGCCAGGTGGGTATCATTATGGAGAAGGTGGTAACCCAGGTGCCGGCCACCATGAGAGCCAAGTACCGTCGCTGGTAGATCCTGGTTGCAGGAACATGGAAAAAGGTTTGGTTTCATTTATTTCTTTAATTCTTGTATGGCTTTTTTCGGCTTATTGCATTCATTTGAGTTCGTTGATCCGGATTTTGGCTTTAGAACATTGTTATTTTTCTTGTTAATAAAACAAAAACTGCTAAAACAAACCCAATTTTTCTCCTCTTTTATAAACAACGGAAACAATGTTTGTTCGAATTCATAGAAACACTAGGGAATGTATGAGTTTTTAATGGATATTATTCAATAGCAAGAAAAACATAATTATTGAATATTAATCAATTTTAAATGGCGTTTTATTTCCGAAAAATATATTTGAACGTTCTAGGACATAGTTCAGACTGAATCAACTCATACCTGGGATACTGCCTGGGATGGGCGATGATGATGTACCGGTTGATGGTGATCAACGACACGGAGAGCAGTGAAACCGCCAGCAGGCCATACCGCAGCATCGGAAACAACCTGCACCACAGATCACCGTGCGTCCAGGCCCGCTCCATGAAAGTGGAGGCTGCCAGGGGAAGATTGAAGCAGCCGAAGAGCAGATCCGAGCAGGACAGGTTGATGATGAATATGGCCGTTGAGTTGCGGGTCTGCCGACCACGTGATAAAGCTACGATCGTGAGCAGATTGCCGGGCACACCCACGATGATGAACACAATGCAGGCCACCCAGGCGATGGTCAGCAGCTCGTCCGAGTAACCCTCGAACAGCTCTTGCCGCCCCCCATCCAGGTGGAGGTTCACATCCACATCCAGGTCCAGACTCTCCGGATCCTGGACGGCCTTGCTAATCGCATAGGGATCGGGAACTGGCAGTGGTATCAACGAAAGCGGTAGCGGATTTTGATTTTGGCCGGGTGGGAACATCGCGTGGTACTTTGTGGTCGGCAAGTGGGCGCGTTGCTCGTTCCTGCGCCGAATTTGTACTAAAACTGAATTCTCCGCATTCACACATCCATCCACATTGTTTCCACCCAAAAAGTGGGCCCGAAGGCAGCCGCCTCTAGCCAAGCGTACAAAATATTGAGAGACAAAAAAAAAAAAAAAAAAAAAAAAAAACAACCAGCAGGCGAACTAGAAAAACTTTCGAAAAAAAGGAAAACAAAAGAATATCGGAGCAATAGCAGCAGCAACAACACACATTTTTATTGTATACAACAATTGACTTCATCATCGGGTAATTTGGTAATTTGCCTGTGGAATGGGCGCTTTGTTTACATTGTTCCTATTCGGTGTTGTTTCTTTCGCTGCCGCCCCCGTACCGTCACTCCTCATTCCGCCTATTCTGCCCCCGATCACCGCATTTTTCCTCGATATTCTGACGGGGTCATGTTGCTGTTGTTGCTGTTTTTTGGAATTTCCAAATACCTAAACCAGGGCTACCTGCATCGTAAAAAATCCAAAAAGGAATTTCTGTACATTTCTTTAAAAAAAAACATAAGAAAATGATAAATACATATACCGAGTACTTTCTACTTGATAACATACACAATTAATGAGTTATCAGTTACAAAATTTCTTTGGGTTTTACAATAACGTTTACAACTGTGAAATACTGATATATACTGATAACTTGTAGCAGTCATTCGTTACAAGAAAAACGAAGTTTAATTGGTAATATAGTCACGTTTGTCAATCGAATGAACAGAATTAAAAACGTGCTTTCGTTTGTTTTTATGATTCTATTTTTATAGCACTTTCCGTTTTATATTTTCATTGAAGACTTCACGGATGCCTTTCCTTAGCTTAAAGGTTTTAATATAAGAAGATAAATGTATTTAATAGGAGAGGAGCTAAAAAAATAACTATGTTTTTTTAGAGCGTGTCTCTTTGCAGCCCTTATTTCGGGCCGTACGCACCTCTCCGGGCATTTTCGAAATTGAAAACTTTTCGGTTCTTGGGCCGTGCGTTTGTGTGGGTGCATAGTTTCCTCTACAAATTTTCTGGATAATAAATGGGCAGCATCCATTCGAATCGAGGACTAGCAACTAAAAAAAATGGACAGCTTATGCGAGACTCACTCGAGATTATGGTGTATAAATATGAACATAGTATATGTATGTGATCGAATCTAAGCGTAAAATAAGAGAACACAGTCATGGGCCACGGACCCTGAATCATTATAACATTCTCCGCGCCCCTATAACCCGTTAAGGAAAATGAGTCAACCGGGGTCACACGACGTCAGAGTTTAGATCGAACGCAGTCTTAATTAATTAAGTCCATTTTCTGGTTCCCTCTCTATTTTTCCGAAGGTCAGAGTGCGGGTCGTCTGTTGTTGGGGCAAGTTGAGTATCGGTTGCCTTTTGAAAAGGAAAAAAACAAGCGGTTCGGGGAAAACTCTTTGGCAACGGCACGAATACGAATACGATTTCGCTGTTTGTTTTCATGCAGGCCAGTAGTCCGGGAACTGCAGTCGACAACACAAAAATAGCATACACTTTCCAAGAAAACCAAGCGCCACCTCACATTCACCTAAATTACAAGAAATTACAATAGTTAGAATTGGATGCATTTTTAAGAACTGCAATCGGTAATAAACAAACTCATGAAACCGTAAAACATGGATAAAATTCAAAAACCTAAAATTAATTCGGCAACAATGAAAATCTTTGCAGTCTCAAAATTAAAAACTTTTTTTCTTATAAATTATATTATTACTGCTACTCTTCCGTCCCCTACTGTACGTGGAAATGCTTACGGAATGGGTACTAAAGTGGAAACTAAAGCTACCCCGACTATTGTGGATGTGATTGTGAATACGAATTGAACGCCAATCGAAGGCCCAACCCACCTCGTCCGCTCCTGATCCAGATCCGGCGTAATGTAAACTTCTCGGGCGTACTTAAACGCATACGCACACGCACGGGCCTATGTTTAGATAGCCATAAACCATAAACTATCATGTTCTTCACACAATCCACAGCAAGCAACAAACAAAAGCGAGTGCACACAAATCGCTACGTCTTCAGTTCGATATCTGCACGTGAAAAAGTGGGCCTTTTCTAGATGGAGTCTTCCTATTAATTTTGATAAATATTGTTTTTTCAATATTCAGTTTCAGAAATGTAATAACAAAATATCTATAAATATAACTAGCTGAGTAATTCGTTTTGAATGTTGCATATTACTTTGAAAAAACAATTTGAACAATTTTTATGTGGTTTTTATACTTTTCCACCATTAGATCTATTTAAAATGGAAATATTGTAATCAAACCAAACTTTGATCTTTTTTTCTGAGGATTATTTTTTGATGTAGGAGAAAAAGGCACCTTTTTTTCCAGTGGATCGACAAAATCTTGTCGAATGTCCAATTGTGTAAACGTTAGAATGCAGACATGAAGCCTTATCAGTTGTTGTTGTTCCAGGGGGTTGTTGTTCTTGATGTTGCTGCTGTTGCACATTTGCTTCTGTGTGGCACAAGAGGAAGAAGAAGCAGAGGGAGGAACGGGCATATCTGCGATATGCATCGGATCGGCAATCATTGAGCGTTTGAGCTCCTCTAACTCCCACACCCGCCCCTCGATCGCCAGGTTTCCGTCGATCGTTTGTCTGTCCGTCCCTTTCTGTCGCACTATCTCCGGTTGAGGAGGCGAGAGTGTGAGCGAGCGAGAGAGCAGCGGAGAGCGCCAAGTCATGGGGGCAGCAAATGGGCGTGATTTAAGGGGGTCCAGGGGTCCGCTTCAATATATTTGAAAATTATTAATGTAATGAGATTTGACAAAGAATTATAGAAACATTTTTTCACCAATAAAAATATTACCCCTTTCGAAAACTAAAAAATTAAACCTGTTTTTTTTTTTGTTGACAGTTTTCAACAGTCATCATAAAGCCCTAAATCGAGAGTGGGTTAGAGAATTGTTAGCAAGAGCGTCAGACCCCCTGGAAATCTGCCCATCTACGCCCTTTGGTGGCAACAGAGAGACAGTTTAGAGAGTGAGAGTGAGCGGCTCCTATTTGTCAACTGGCAATATCAATATAGCGACTCGTAACTTGCGACCGCGCTGTTCTGCCAGCACTCAACGTACTGCACGCGATCCGGCAGTTATAGACGATCCGATTCGAATCCGATTCCCATCCGAACCGAGAACGCGGACGATACGCAATTTTTTCCGTTACGTTCAACCGCTGCGGATTGTCTACGCAATCCAAGTAATAAACAAAAAGCAACTCCGATTTCAGTTCCATTCGATTGTCATTCGATGTCGTTGGTTTAATCGCAAGCGTGTAACCTCTTTCGAATTTATTTACCTTTTTGTTGATGTGATAATGTCGAGTGCTGAGTTGGAGCTTGGATTTAACTCTGGGCAACCTGTAACCCTTTTATTCTCTACCTGATCTCGCGCGAGTCAAAAGTATTAGTCATGAAAGCCGGGGCGGCTTTTGAATCACCGACAACAGCAATAAAAACAATAAAAGCAGCAGCAGATTCAGTGGCGTCCCCAACAAAAACAAAAACCACAACGTTTAATGAATAACCCCAGCGAATGCGAATGCCGTAAACTGTTTACATTGCTCACAGCATTACTCACTCACTCACCTCAACCTGAGCGAAGAAGAGGAAGAAGTTAGAGTGGAGTGGAGTGGAGTGGAGTAAAAAGGGGAGCAGTTGATTTAGAGATCGCAGCTGCAGCAGTAGTTTCGATTACGTGAGCAGAAAACAAATAAACAAGCTATTTCCCATCCCCACTTCTCACCACTACTCACCATCCCCTCTTGACCACTGATAACGGAACTGCAGGGGGAGAGAGAGGAGTATAAAGCAAGGAGAGAGAGAACGGGAGAGAGACCCGTGCGATCGCTAGAATCGCTGTGGATTACCAAATAACAAAACCAAATTCAACCAGGTAAATACTGTTTTCAACCGATAAGATAACGGCATATATTCTAAACTCGTGGAAGAAGCAAGCCAGACAGATTGCGTATACGCCCCATTGGGCCACGCTAAATTGCTGCCATGACCTGGGCAGGGTTAAGGAAAGAGAGGCAAATAGGACAGAGCAGAGTACACAGAAAACAAGGGTTTTAGTTACGAGCAGAAATGCAATTAATTTTCATAATACACCCTTCTAAAATTGATGCTTACATTGTTTAAAAAAACGTTTACTGCCAAGTGTCGGTAGATTTCAAAATAATATACAGCTTACAGCTTTTAGTTACTAGCATAAATGTTGTATATTAAAATACAAAGAAAAGTTTTGAATAGATATTTTTAGATACAATATTTAAAATTTAATGTACTCCTCATAAATTAAATGAAGATCTGATAAAAGGGTACACAAGGAAAAAAAGGTTTGTAAAAGGACACATTATGTCTATTCTAAGCAATTAAAGATTTCAAATACAATCCCTACTACAATAATACTTATTTGTTATAAGCCTTGCACATTTCCAATCACTTTTCCGCTCAGTGGAGAGAGCGGTACAAGAACAGAACACTTGTCCCGATTAGCGACCACTCGAGCGGAGAACAGAGCACTTTTCATCGCATCACACATTAGAGACACCCGTCTCCGCCAAACAGTCACTCAATTAATTAAGGTTCAACGCTGATCTTTGCACCCCAAGTGCTGCAGAAGCTGCGGCAGAAACAGCCACTGAAACTACTGCTGCCGGGCAACCGAAACAGAGACGAGTGTGACCTCTTTAAATTATTTAATTGACACTAATTTATCATAGTCCCAAAGAAGCAGAAGGGGTGCCACGCCCCAAGCCGGGTTACGGGCTTCGGACTCCGGGTGGCTGGTTACGGTTTACGGGTTACGAGTGTTGCGTCGGCGCAAATGCAGTCAGCGGCAGTTTTTTTCGAGCCATGCCACTCAAGTGCCCCTGCCGCTGCCAGTTGGCAATTGTCGGCGGTGGCGATCGGTGTTCAGTGATCGTGGATCGGTGCCAGTGGCAAACGTGACTGTCAACAGGATCAGGAGCAAGTAAATCAAAAACCAGAAGATTTTTAAAGAGTGTACCCTAGTAGTAGTGTAAATCTTAAAATGTCTTTTTTGGGAACACCTTTAAAGACAATTTATTTTCCATTAAGCAAACGTGAATCATACATGAAATCTGCAAAGGAGAAAACAACATCTTTCAAAATACAAATATCTTTCGATATCTTTAATAACTAAGCTAAAGTTTATTTTATTGTGTGGTAACCGTAAGATCATTTTATTTATATGGTGTTTTTACTTAAGAACAAGTGAATTAGCCATTCCTTCTAATTGAACAGCTTTCCCGGAGAGAAAGTGTGAATCATGAATGTAACCTACAGCCAATAAACCAAAATACAAATATCTTGGGTTGAATCGTTAGCTACTCGATCATATATTTTTTTGTGTATCCAAATCCTTATCTATTTGCGCGAACCCTTTCACGTTAATCCCATTATTAAACATAACAGTATATACCCTTGAACTTTGGATAAGGCAATCCCAATTGAATGATCCATCATTAGTTAATCATTGACCGCTCTGGAAAAACAGCAACTGATTGAACAACAAGCCCAAACGTTTGCTAACCAACTGATAACTTTGATGGTCGTGATTTTGTCAACGTTGATAGCGTTCAAGTTTATCGGTCTTAAGAAGGAAGTGTTTCTCAAACATAATTAAAAAATTCAAGGGAATATTTGTTGTGATCAATATTGATTTTTGTGTAACCCTGCACTCATGTTGAAACTTCACTTAAGAAAAAAGTCATTCTCAGTTATAGTTTGTTGCAGGAAAAGAAAATGATTCATATCATCAATCTTTCATTTGATGACACTGACCCATCCCAAAGATTATGATCTTAGGGCACTACATCATGACTTTTTGTTATTTTTACGAAATGGTTTCAATTTGTTAACCCCGAGTAGGTTGTAGTATGTAGCTTTTCCCAGGTCCATACATCTCCTATCTTTAATTGGATATCACTTTAATAAAGCCCATCTATCCCCTCCCCCCTCTTCCAGAAGTATGAGTGACGAGACAACTATTAGCCTAGACGGCTATCCTCCCCTGGAGGCGCTGACGACTATGGCTCCGCCGGCAGATGAGAGCGGGTAAGTTGGGTTTGGGGAGCTGGGTGCTGGGAGTGTTGACGATGTGCCAAGTGGGTGCTAAGTGAGATGGAGCTATCAGCGGTCACTGGGTAATTATAGCCCCCGGCTGGGAGAGGTCTGATAAGAGATCGTTAATATTACGCGCTCCATTGCACCAGTGGCGATCGCTTGGCTTTCCGACAGACAAAGACGGGCGATTCTTGTAAGTAGCCAGCGGAAGCCAGTCCGATATGGTGATAGCCACAGGGCCATATGGGCGCCAAAGTTCAAAAGAGATCTTCGGCTGGGAGGACCACTCTGTAAGAGCATTGAGATAGACAGCCAAAATGCAATCAATTGGAGGTCAAATAGGGAATGGTATTTAATTATTATATAAGTCAGGGAAAGACTATTTCATATAACTAGAACATCGTGCTCATGCCGCCAATTCATTTGCAGCTTTTCACAGTCGCTTTTGACCTTTGCCGCGGTCATGACCTTTCTCATAATGATCGTTGGCATTTGCGGCAACTTGCTGACTGTGGTGGCCCTTCTTAAGTGTCCCAAGGTGCGCAACGTGGCCGCCGCCTTCATCATCAGGTGAGGTTATCTCAGCTTCCCTTAAAAACTAACTAAACTTACTTTTCGACCCCCACATTTAGTCTGTGTATTGCCGATCTGTTGTTCTGCGCCCTGGTGCTGCCTTTCCAAGGTCTGCGCTTTGTCCAGGGAACCTGGCGCCATGGGCAGGTATTGTGCCGCCTGATTCCATTCATCCAGTACGGAAACATTGGGGTTTCCCTGCTGTGCATCGCAATGATCACAATCAATCGGTATGTGATGATCACCCACCACGGACTGTATGCCAGGATCTATAAACGCCACTGGATTGCGGTTATGATCGCAGCGTGCTGGCTGTTCTCCTACGGCATGCAATTGCCGACACTGCTGGGGGAATGGGGCCGCTTTGGCTATGACTCGCGCCTTCAGACCTGCTCCATTATGACCGACGACCATGGACACAGCAGCAAGACGACGCTGTTCATCACTGCCTTTGTCATTCCCTGTCTGGTGATCATTGCCTGCTACGCCAAGATCTTCTGGGTGGTGCACAAGTCGGAGCAGCGCCTGAAGCGGCATGCCACCAAGCAGAACTCGATACCTAACAATCTGCGTCCACTGGCCAACACGGGATCTGGGGCCCTGCCCTCGAGCGGGGAGAGCCAGCAGCAACCGGGCAACCGAGTCTCCTCGGACAGCAGCAGCAGCTTCTCCACCGAAGTCCCAGAGACGGCGCCCAGTGGCAAGCAGCAGCCGACCAGGGTCAAGGATCAACGCGAAGTGCGTGCCAAGCGAAACGAGTGGCGCATCACCAAGATGGTGCTGGCCATCTTCCTGTCCTTCGTCGTCTGCTACCTGCCCATTACCATTGTCAAGGTGGCCGACAAGAATGTGGAGCACCCCAGCCTGCACATCTGCAGCTACATCCTGCTCTACTTGTCGGCCTGCATCAATCCGATCATCTATGTCATCATGAACAAGCAGTACCGCAAGGCCTACAAGACAGTGGTCTTCTGCCAGCCCGCTCGACTCCTTTTGCCCTTCGGAAAGACCAATGGCGCCAGCAGCGCTGCAGGTACGTGCCCGCTGGGGCTTGGCCCACCACTCATCACCTGAACTACACGCACTAAGTCACGGTCATTCTTCGTTTCAGAGAAATGGAAAGATACCGGGTTGAGCAACAACCACAGCCGCACCATCGTCTCCCAGATGTCGGGGGGAACGGGAGCGGCGGGATCGGGAGCGGGATCGGCGGTACAGAGCACACCGGCAAGTCAGCCAGCAGTCCAGGCCCTGGAGCTGATGTCGCGCGGACCAGATCTGATCAGCAAATCGAACCTCCCCCCGCTGCCATCAGTAACGCCTCCTCCGCCGCCCTCAGTCCTCACGGCGACGCCAAACCTGCGACTGCCGCTCAAGAAGAACAATCACTCCTACACCAACAGCGGCTTCAACAGCAGCAGCAGTCCCAGCAGCGGGATCGGGATCAGCAGCAGCTCCATTTACCGGCCCGGAGTTGGATTACTGGGGAGCGGATCGGCATCGATCCGGCGCATAACAATGGTGGGCGACGACATAATACTGGAGGAGGAGGAGCTGCCGCCCACGCCGCCGGCGACCTCAGCGCCCACAACGCCGGCACCTCCGCCGCCGTCGTCCTCAGTGCCAACGCATCCGCTCGCCGTAACCCAAACGGGAACGGCGACGACCGGGACGCCCCACATCTACATGAACGTGGACAGCCCGAAGAGAAACCAATCCTACGCGGAGTGTAATACAAATGCCGCAGCACCACCGGGGGATAACTCCGGTTCGGCAACCGTCTCCGTTTCAGGCTCCAAGCTGACGGCTAAGATGAAATTCCCAAAAGACTAACGAAATGCTTTAATTCCAAAAACGTAGTTTTCATGCTACTTTCGTTATAAACAAAAATATGCCAGGCATTGTAAATCGGTACAATCGTGATTGGGTGGTGAATATCGTAAACTGCTGAGGATTCTTTGAAGAACTCCCCAGTTCAATATCATATTCCCCATATTGTAAGCAATTTTTTCTATAGATATTGTAATTTGATATTTAGTATTTGCCAAGTAACAAAAAAAGTCGTTAGAACTGTGCCATAGTTTACTCTTTAGATTCTGATTTATTTTCTACTTCAAACCTTATTGTTTCGCAGACCAATGGATCCATTTCTAATGGAAACAAATTTTGTTTATTTTATGATAGTCGAGCTTCGGCTGTTTATTGTTCTTCCATCCTATTATCGTTTATCCAATATCGTTTCAGTCTATGCCTGGACCATGATTTAATTTTTCGAAATCACATTACACCCTACACTACTTAGTACTAGTTATAGATTGTAGATATTTATGATCGCCCACGCTTAGTATTAACCCCTGATGTTTCTACCTTATATGCTTACAACTTCAAACCGGAGCCTTTTATTTTTTTTTCACTATATCCAACACAAACATTCCTTTCCAACGTAGGCCTTTGTAAATGAACCTATTGTTAGTCCACCACAAGCACTCCATTCGAAAGACGATAGAAGCAAATCGAATATGAATATAAACATAAATGTTTACAAAAATAAACAACACTTGTAATTTATTACCGATGTTTTATTGTTGTTCTTGAAATAATCGAAATTCTGGGAACGTTAGAGAACGGTTGGAATGGCGAATTGAGTCCCTTCTCCGATACAGTGAAATACATACATATATATCTCAAATCACTTGAACTGATTCATTCGCGGCGGTGATATAAGCTAATACTGGGCATAATTTTTTGTTTGCCACAAAGTAATTAAATATCAACTGTTTTTTTTTTCTTTGCTTACCAACAAACCCTTGACCTCGGGCCGGCAAACATTAGACTAAGTTGCTAAGTTTATTTTCGTAATTTTGGGCAATATTTTGTTTATTTTGATTATTTTATCAATAAAACATACGAATTTTGGAGAACTTGGCTAAACAATTTTCCAAAAAAAATTATATTGTTAGTCTCTTAAGCAGAGCATTTATCTCATTGGACTAAGAATAATCTAATCTATACAAGCTGGGCGTAGGCCATCGCTGACCTAATTTAGCGGCTCATATTTTCCGCTTTTATGGGGCGGCACACAAAGGTGGGCTGGCTTGAGCTCGGGCTTTGAAAGTGTGGGTTGCTGAGGGGGTGGACTGAGCGGACTGGACGGCGATGGCCTGGACGCTTATCAGCGAAGCGCTCGTTCCAGAAAGTTGCATTCGCATTCAGTTCTCTGCCACCGGGCGAGCAGTAAAGAGATCGAATCTGATCGGATCGAAAAATTAAATTAAATTAATAAAGTGCAAATTGGAACGGAATGAGCTATAACAACGTGATTTGTACGATCTGTTCGGATCGGTATCGCACCACAGACAATATTCACGCCGGTACCTGTGGACACGCATTCCACGAGGAGTGCCTGAATCGCTGGCGAGAGCAGTGAGTGAAACTTGTTCCACAATAAATTAACCGAAAAAAGTCCTGATTAACAAAGCAAATCAAAATGTTTAAAATTCAAATCTTAAATAGATACTAAAGTGCACAAAAATGCTTCTGGAAATATTGATTGATTGTCTTACTAACTATTTTAATGACCATACAAAGAAAGAACAAATTTGATAAAATTAATCTGATACACAGCAATTTTGCTGTAGAACCAATTTGTTATGGTTCTTCGTTTCATGGGAATCCCCGAACATTATCGGAGACCTCTAGGGTTCGCTTTTGCCAGTAAATGGCATTGAAATCGAAATCGCGTTTGATATAAACAAAGATACATATATCTCCATCCACTTTCTAGATCAAGAACTTGCCCCATCTGCCGCTGCCAGGATGCCGCGTACTTTCAGCTCTATCTGGATTTTGAGGAGTTGCCGGAAAGCGGATCGGCGCAGGGGGCTGGCAGTACAAGCGGGCGGAATCAAAACCAAGGCCACAGCGACAGCAGCCTCAGCAGCAGCAGCAGCAACAGCAACAACAACATCATTGCCAGCAGTACTGGCGATTACGGGGGGATTATGAGAGAGTATGAGAATCTGCTATATGAGACGGGCGTGTATCAGGAGGAGATAGAATATCTAAATGAGCGCATCGGTGCCTTAACCCTTCGTAATTCTCAACTCTGCAAAGTCCATGGAGAGTCGGACACGGATTGTGATTAGAAGCCCGCAAAATAATACAAACAAACAGAAACCCCTCTGTCTAAACATTTCGTTATCTGCATTTGTTGTTTTAAATTATTAGAACAGATAAGAATTGCTAAGGACGCTGAGGTTAACAAAAGAGACGAGAAAACAATATAATCAACATAATTACGATAAATCGGATTTATAAAGGGAAAGACAGGAAGATATGATATATATTAAACTACATATTTACTTAATAAGAAATCAAAAACGACTCAGACTGCGTGACCCGTTTGAATTTTAAATCACTTTCGCGGCTCCAAACCAAACGTTTCCCAACACTACTCCCACAGAATCTGGGTGTGTATCCCTGATTTTTCCGAATACTCGATTACTGAGGGATGGCGACATAACGCACAATTAGCTAAGACTTTTACTAAGATCGTAAAATACACATTCGGGTAGCGAAAAAATTTAATTTTTACTAGTGTGACCGAGTTTTGAAAAGTTAACTGAAAATGCATGTACAATGGTAATGGTCCACGCTCTTGTCAGCTGTTGTTTCGCGAATTTCGATGCTTCTTCTTGCGCGCACTCGCTGCGAATGCCAATTACCGCGTCTCTTTGTATTACTACAATTACAATAAAAATTGCAACAAATTAAATCGGCGTCGTGTGTCCGTCTGTGTGTGCCAGTGTGTGTGTGCCCGCGAGCACTGATAACTGATAGCCCCGCTTGATAGCCAGTGAATAAACAAACAACAAACCAAACAAAACAAACCTTGCGACGCATCCAAAAGCGCTGGCTGCAAGTAAGTTGCATTTGCATTTCGCGTAATTTGGTTTGCTCTTGGTTTTGCGTTGCGGTTCACTAGCCAAACCGCTCGATTCTCGGCGATTTTGGGTCGAGGCTGTTGGCGCCAGCAGCGGTGAAATTGCCGCACATTCACATTTCTACATTTCGCATTTCCACATAATTGCAGCGGCGCAAAATTATTTGCTGTGTGGCAGTGTGTGTGGGTGGTGGGTGTGGGGAGAGTTTGGGGTGTGGGGAGCCAGACAGACACAGCGTTGCATTCGCCCCTGCCAGAGTTGTCGCAGCACTCGCTCTCTGGTGTTTATCTCGATTAATTGATTGATTGGCCTTACCCAATTGTACAAATATTAAAAACAGTACTCATTAACGTTTTAATTGGGTCACAATCACCCACAGGTAATGGTTTGTGCAGGAGAGGGGGCAACTCTATTCACTCAGCTTGGTAAATTAGAGATGTGCTAGTTGCCGGTCACGAAGAAACCGTTTGTTTTAATTAGGAGAATGTTAATACTTAAAGTATGAACTTTATTGAAAAAAAAACCGTTTCAGGAAATAGATACATTTTGTTTTGTATTTTTTGTATTAAGCATACATAGTATATTATTTGTTGGATTTATTTAGTATGCATAAATATAAACATCTATGTTTATATTGGAAGCATAGTTATGTGTTTTGCAAAACAACAGCAACAATTGCCAAACATTCTACTTTAAGTACTTAAAGACCCAGTAAAGCTTGGCTCAAGCTCACTTATTGCTTTTCTGCTACCAATATTCGTAAGTCGTGACGGCGCAACCTCCGTCACGGTCCATCTCTAGAATGGTGAGTTCCGCCGCCGTGGTGAAATTGTCTTTGTTGAGAAAAAATGTCGACGCGAAAAAAGGTTTTTATACATTAGTCAGAAAGTCTGGCATTCTTTGTTGTTGGTAAAAAGCACAATTGTTTGGCGGCGAGTGAGAAAAGTGCGCGGCTCCAGGGGGATTGGATTGGGATTATGTAAATGCAACAACAACGGCCCCAGCAGCGAATCAACGAAACTGCAACGCCACTAGGCCCCACGGACGAAAAAGCGGACGGACGCACGGACGGACGACACGGTGGCGTTGGCAAAGTGAAATCCCCAGCGAAAGCGATCGAAGACGACATACGCAGCAAGCGAACTAACGAAAGAGAAACGCTACAAAGAGCAGGAGGAGAAGCTCCCCCAGGATGGACAACTGCGACCAGGACGCCAGCTTCCGGCTGAGCCACATCAAGGAGGAGGTCAAGCCGGATATCTCGCAGCTGAACGACAGCAACAACAGCAGCTTCTCGCCCAAGGCCGAGAGTCCTGGGCCCTTCATGCAGGCCATGTCCATGGTCCACGTGCTGCCCGGCTCCAATTCGGCTGGTTCCAACAACAACAATAGTGGCGGCGGAGTAGACGCTCAGATGGCGCAGGCGCCCAACTCGGCTGCAGCAGCTGCCGCCGCAGCAGCCGTCCAGCAGCAGTATCCGCCCAATCATCCGCTAAGCGGCAGCAAGCACCTCTGCTCCATCTGCGGAGACCGGGCCAGCGGCAAGCACTACGGCGTCTACAGCTGCGAGGGCTGCAAGGGCTTCTTTAAGCGCACGGTGCGCAAGGATCTCACATATGCGTGCCGCGAGAACCGTAACTGCATCATAGACAAGCGGCAGAGGAACCGCTGCCAGTACTGCCGCTACCAGAAGTGCCTCACCTGCGGCATGAAACGCGAGGCGGTGCAGGAGGAGCGTCAGCGCGGCGCACGCAATGCGGCGGGCAGGCTGAGTGCCAGCGGACCCGGCTCAGTTGGCTCCAGCTCTGTGGGTGGCGGTTCCAGCTCTAGCGGACTGGGCGTTGGATCCGGTGGTGGCTTGGGAAGCGGCAACGGCTCCGACGACTTTATGACCAACAGCGTGTCCAGGGACTTCTCGATCGAGCGCATCCTGGAGGCCGAACAGCGGGCGGAGACTCAGAGTGGCGATCGAGCGCTGACCTTTCTGCGCGTCGGTCCCTATTCCACGGTCCAGCCGGATTACAAGGGAGCCGTGTCCGCCCTGTGCCAGGTGGTCAACAAGCAGCTCTTCCAGATGGTCGAATACGCGCGGATGATGCCACACTTCGCCCAGGTGCCGCTGGACGACCAGGTCATTCTTCTGAAGGCCGCCTGGATCGAGCTGCTCATCGCGAACGTGGCCTGGTGCAGCATCGTGTCGCTGGATGACGGCGGTGCCGGTGGAGGAGTAAGCGGGGGCGGTGGCCTTGGGCACGACGGCTCCTTTGAGCGACGGTCACCGGGACTGCAGCCGCAGCAGCTGTTCCTCAACCAGAGCTTCTCGTACCATCGCAACAGTGCTATCAAGGCCGGTGTTTCGGCCATCTTCGATCGCATCCTGTCCGAGCTGAGCGTCAAGATGAAGCGACTGAATCTGGACCGACGCGAACTGGCCTGCCTGAAGGCGATCATACTGTACAACCCGGACATACGCGGCATCAAGAACCGGGCGGAGATCGAGATGTGCCGGGAGAAGGTGTACGCCTGTCTGGACGAGCACTGTCGCCTGGAGCACCCCGGCGACGATGGCCGCTTCGCGCAGTTGCTGCTGCGCCTGCCCGCGCTGCGATCGATCAGCCTTAAGTGTCAGGACCACCTGTTCCTCTTCCGCATCACCAGCGACCGGCCGCTGGAGGAGCTCTTTCTGGAACAGCTAGAGGCGCCGCCGCCGCCTGGTCTGGCGATGAAACTGGAGTAGGGGTCGACCCCATTCTCCGCTCGAAGAATGTTTCATTGTGATTGCGTTTGTTTGCATTTCTCCACTCTCTATCCCTCAAAATCCTCCAAAAGCCCCTCTAATATTACGCTAAATGTGTATGTAATTGTTTATTTTTTTTTATTACCTAATATTATTATTATTGATATAGAAAATGTTTTCCTTAAGATGAAGAAGATTAGCCTCCTCGACGTTTATGTCCCAGTAAACGAAAAACATATAAAACCCAAAACTTGAAAAGAACACAAAACACGAAAATAAAAACAAGAAGCACACAAGCAAAGTAAATGTAAAAGTTAAACTAAAGCTAAAGGAGTAAACATAATATTAAAAGGAGTAAACATAATAGTTATGATCTACAGACGTATGTAAACATACAAGTTCAGTATACATATATATATATGTCGGCAGGCGCATATCTGCGGTGCTGGCCCCGTTCTAAATCAATTGTAATTACTTTTTAACATAATTGTACCCAAGCGTTATCAATTACATGCGAGAAACAAAAAACACAGACGAAAACCAACAAAATATATCTATGTATAAAATATAAACTGCATAACAAGAGATCTTGTCGTTTTTTCTGCGAATCTGTGATTAATGCAATTGTCCGCACAAATGTGTGACTTTGATTGCATATATGAGCAGTGCGTTTTCTCACTATATGGCAAAATGTACGATGCTTTTTAGGTTTTACAAAGTTATTCGCCCGGATGTTTTACTGTCTTTCATTTCCGACTATTGAACGCAAAGTTTGCTAATCACATTTTTGTATTAATAGTTAATTGATTTATTCTGTGGGCCTTCCAATAGTTGGCTTTCTTCCAAATATATTTGTGATATAAATAGATGGAGGTAATAAATAAATTTCACAGTGAATACTGTTTGGAAATAGACTTAAAAATGGGTTCGTGAAATTGAACTCATTAATGTGAACTTCATGCTAGGTATATTTCATCCTGTCGATTTTAAGTATTTATCAGGTTTTTTTTTAATACATTTATAAAAAAATATTTATTGTCTTCAAAATATTTCCTTAAAAATGGTATTGTGAAGACAATTTGTATTTTAAGGTACTTTATTCGAATACTATAACTTTATTTTAAATGGAAGGTTCTACACCACCCTGAAGGGCTTGCCCATTCTTTTCGATCCGCACTTTACCTCTTGCATATGTGTTTTTCGTGCGCCGTGCTTACCCAATGATTATTAGTTTGTGGGCCACCTCTTGGCCTCCACCCCTATCCTTGATGCTGCTGCCTTTCATATGGCATTTGGTCAATTTTTATAAAATTTATGTCTCAACGGGAATGTATGTTAGTATGTATTTACAAAAATATGGTATTAACGCACAAGCAGCGACTAAGAATAGATATTTTTTTCGAAAAAAGAACAAAACTCTCCGCTGACGACGCATATTATTATCTATAAATAGTGAAATTTAGGTTCCATCTCTGTCCATATATCTTTCTCTCTCATCTCTTTATCTGAATCTAAAGGAATAGCTTAAAATAGGGACAAAGCGACGGATATAATACTCTGTTTGCGGGGATCCTTGTTGTTTAAAGGGTTATGATATTGGAAGGAAGTGTCCAACGATTCTCCTTTTAAATAAAATTAGATTTAGAGCTTTTAAAAGCTCACAAACATTGCAAAAAAGAGGGATAGAACGTGAGAAAAAGACCACCGAGTGTCCACACTTATTGCGGGTGATTTTTATTGGTCTAGCTAATCACTATCCTTGATTTTGTGGCTTGTGAGCATATTTAATAAATTTCATAAATATCATCTCGCTCCCCCGACCAAAAAGGCCCACACAAATACCCCTATGTAGCAGCAGCGTGTTGAAAAATGTGAAATGTGGAATGAAAAATGAAATGTTTCGCACGGAAAAACCATGAAAGCATGCCAATAAAATCATGTGTTCCCCCCCCCCCCCCCCCAAAAAAAAAAAAAAAAACCTCCTCCGCCGATTTGCGATTTGCGTGTTGTGTATGTGTATTGGAAAAGAGTTTTCGAAGCGAAATTAACAATTTGCTATTTTCGTAGTTATGCGGGGGCGTTTTCCGAAGACCCAGGAAGGGGGGCTATGGGTGGATGTAGATGCTGTCTGAACCGCGGAGACTTGCTGACAGACGAGGAGAAGAAAGGCCGAGAGGCGGTGGAGAGGCAGACAAACTGACGTGGGGGCCAACAAGTTGTTGTCGTCTCGCATTCGCATATCGCATACAGGGTGCCCTTGCCCCTCCGTCATCCACCTCTCTTACTTTCTTCGTGTGTCGCCTCGCATGCAACTGCATTTTCCTACCAATTTTACTAATGGGGGTCCAACAAGAGCTAAAAACCAAAAAAACAGGCGGAGCAGGCAGCAGCCGCATCTGCAAATGAGCAAAATCAAGGCAAACGAGTGAGGAATTCGCGATGCCCATCACTCTGGCGATCTTGCTGCCAAATAGGCTTAAGCTGGATGAAAAATGTATGTTTAAATTGAAAAGTGCTAGTTTATCAAAGTTTTTCAATTATTTTATTATTTATATGATGATAATTTGGCTAGCCAGCAGTCAGACCTTACAATTTATGAAACATTTTTTGGCAATTTAAATTAAAATAATTAAAGCCAGGGGCTAAATACTATCGGTTTTGAAATATAAAATATAAATCAAAATGAATGGAGTAAAAAATGTTTTCTTTGTTCCTATCTCTTCAAACTAAAATACCAACTAAAATACCAGTTTTTTAGACTTTTATTTTTATATCCTAATACATTATTGGTATCAGTTGATTATTGAAAAAGAACCAAGCAGACATGAAAGCAGCATACCCGCACATTGTTATCCAACTGAAGGGTCCCACGATTCGTTCGCTTATGCTGGCCGAAATCATACTTTCTTCTGCCACCCACTCCCACTCTGCCACTCCCCCCGCTTTCCTCTCCACTCTGCGGCTCTTCGGATTTTCGGGTCTTCGGATGTTGGGGCTCTTCGGCTCTATGGCAAGCGACCCAAGCCGATCCGATTCGATCCGATGCTCCCGCTGCACGGCGGACTTTTCCTCCTCCTCTTCTTCGGCTGCTGTGGTGCGGTGGGCGATATATGGGGCAGGTGGGGCGATGTGGGGCAGATGGGGGGTGGTGGTGTTGTTAATGGTGCGCCGACGGCGGCAGCAGCAACTGCGACTGCGACGACGACTGCGACGGTATTCAGAGTTGGCAGCTGGCTGGCGCGACATCAGTTTTGAGTTGGCTATCAACGCGAGCGGGTCTTTCTCTTCGCAAGCGACACACGTAGATATTGCTTCAATTGTCCACACACATTGTTTTGTTGTTTTTGTTTTTGTTTGGTTCCAATACACACACACGAATAGATATTGATGATATATATATATGTGTATATATATATGAATATATATATATATATATATATATATATATATATATAAATATATATATCTGGCTAACCGATCGACTCACTTGCTTTCGTTATACTCTATTTTCTTTTTTTTTTTTGGTTTTTTTTTGGTACTCGTTGAAAAATAAATAAATTCAAAAAAATGAGAGAAGCAAAAAAAAAGTAACGAAAACTGTGCATGTGTGTAAGGTGTATGTGTGTGCGTGCGATGGTTATATATGCCTAATCACATATATCTCTATATATATCCGAAAAATATGTGCATATATACATATGATCTATATGGAGAGTCAAAGTGCTACCTACCAATAAAAAAAAGACACAAATAAAAAAAACGAAAGAACAAAACCCACCGCGAGTATATCGATCTATATTTACCGGATCAGTTCCGATTTCCGATCCGAATTCGCGCTATTTCTTAAAATTATTTCAAATATGTACCAATCCCGAACCGTCCTTCTCCGCCCCCGGCCTCGCCCACTTCCCTTCGCTGCGGCGTTGACGTTGACGCCGAAAATAAAACTTTTTCAAAACATACTATTTTTAACCGATACGATACTATACGAAACGGAACGAGCGCGGAAAACACACAAAAGAACGAGCAAAGCAAACTCAAAAATAATTAAGCAGCAAATTAACGTGTTATACAACGATTTTGCCAGTCCAAATTCGTGATTCTTCTTTTTGTATTTTTCAACTCGGATCGGAATATTAGCGGGAAACGGTTAAGGGCTGTTAGCGGGTAGAGCGGCAACCACCTGTTGTGGCAGTTGACTGTTGCTCTGCTGGTTTGGTCTCTCCTCACGGGAGCTTTCAGGATCGGGGCGAGCTTTGCGCCATCGATCAATCAATCAATCAATCAGTAAGTCTGTCAGTCAGCACTCAGACACACGCACACACGCACCGCACAGGCAGGCACAGTTTTATAGAGACTGTCGTCAAGAGAATCGAACCAAAACCAAACCAAACCTAACTCAATCGATCGATCGACTTGAGCCGCGGCAACAAGAACAACCGGGCAAGAACAACAGCTAGCAACCAACCTACAACCTCCGTTTTCCTTCGGCAGCAGCAGCAACTGGATCACCAACAACAACAGCAGTACCAGCACCTGTGAGAGCGAGCGAGAGAGTGTGCAGCGGGACAGGGAACGAGAACGATATAGGTATATAGCGAGCGAGCGGGACATCTGACAGCGCCACAAGATGATGATGGAGAACGGACTCTCCATGGAGTACGGAGATGGCTACATGGAGCAAGAGGAGGAGTGGGAGCGTGAGGGCCTACTCGATCCTGCGTGGGAGAAGCAACAGAAGAAGGTGAGTGCGACCCTGACCCCTGGGATCCATGTTCTCGAATCAAGAATCCTTTCCGAACTGTGGACCTGAAACCCTTTTTATTCTAATGTAGATTAATAACTCAAACTACTTTTTAAAGAACATTCCTTTAAAATCTATAAAAATTTAGATATATATTACCACCCAACTCAAGCAACAAATCACTCAAATAGAACTATATTTCTTTAACCTCCTTACTTTAACTGTACACCCAGAAACCACTAAATCAAAGTTACATGAACTCCAGCAACAGTGTTAAAACACTGTTATCACCAGATATCTTAAATTAAATCAGTTTAATCCAATATATTTTATAGACCTTTTTTGACCTAATACGTTTAAAATCAATTTATTTTAAATTCCGCTAATTGTACACAATAGATACCATAAAATAAGATCGATCCGATAGTCGAATGATAAACTGTTTAGATCAAAGCGAATTTAAACTATAGTTAGGAACAAAAACGATGCATCCTCGAGATAGTTATATTCTGCTTTTGGTTTAACCGATTGCAAATTAAATAACACCGTTGCAGTGGTTGCTTTTTAATATCGCAAGAACTATGCTTTTATTACTAAGAGGTTGCAGTTGAGCTGTTCTTTTCCGAGAGGGCACACACAAACATACAAAGGAATGCTAAACGGAAAAATAAAAGTGAAGAAGATTTTCAGCAAATATTCCGGAAAGGTCTGGATATAGAAAACATCTTGGAAGTTCCTTTTCATTGGCCAATTTGTCGAATATCTACCGTATCCGTAGATCGTATGTATAAGACATATGCTCACTGGCCTGGCTGTGTTCTATATTTTTCGATTATGTTTCAATATTTTACCGAGCCAACACCACCACCACCACCATCTCAACATCAACATAGGAATCACACAAAAAAAGCTAGAACAACAACTACAAAAAAGCTCAGTGGCCCGTTTTAAAAATAGAATTCTTCTTTCTTGATTTTCATGGCTCTTGTTGTTCGAGCAATGTTTGAAGATAGTACGAAAATAGTTTGTTGCTGTTCAGGAACTATACATATAGAATAGCACATATAGAACGTATATCCAAAAGCCTTCGATCGCTTATGATTATGAAAATCGAAGATCTCTTTGGGTTCCCCCACTGCTGATTTCGATTAACCCAACAGGTTGATCACCATAAAAAAAAACCCAACCCTCCCAATCGAAACCGAAGGTTAACCAACCCATTTTCCACACAGTTTCCAATCAATTACCCCCTGGCACCCCTTTGATCATCTTTTTTTCATCGATTGGTTTGTTTGATGGTTGTTTGTCGTTGTCTGCCAGCGGAAGCATACAGTTACACCTATGGCGTCTAAAGAAGAACAGCAACTAATTGCCACTGTTTAGATAAAATTGGAAACATCGATCCATAAGTAGGTGGCAACTGGGGTGGAGACATCTAGAAAAACCTGAAGGTCGTAGGCGATAAGAGTTAGAAGGCCAAGAATAACGTGAAGATAGTGAAAAGGCATAGAGGATATTGCCCAGAAAGACCCATTCCCAAGATCTCTAACCTAGAGACCTGCAACAACCATACACCTAAATGTTTTATTTATATACATACATAATTCTATAAATTGCCAGACAAAATTTAGTGCAAGGCTGTGTTTTTGACACGACGCCTAGGTGGTGAAATGAAATTGACAATTATAAATAGACAGCATTCCTATGCACCACATTTCCACGCGATTCGGATTCAGAATATCTATGTACATATGTGTCTCCGAGATTCAGATTCATCAGCCACCCACACTCATAAAGCATGGCGAAAATGCAATGACAAATCGCTGGCGCACAAACGAAACTGAAAATAATTAACGAAGATCGGAAAAAAGTCGAGGAATAAATACAAAATAAAGCGAAAATATGAAGATTTTTGGCGGTCGCCGGATGACTTGAGCTTGACATGCTCGGACATGTATGCGTGGCATCTCGCTCGCTCTTTATACGCATTTCGTAACCGTAAATTACCAAACGGAATTCGTCAGCTGCTGAATAATGAGAGCCGAAAAAGAAAAAAAAAAACAGCCATCGAAATTGTTTCTTTTTTGTGTTTACATTGATCGCAGCCAAGCAACAAAAGGTGTAAAGATGGGGGGAATGGGTGTGGGTGGTGAGTGTCTACCGCCCCTCCTCCATGCCCCCATGTCTCATCTTATGACTCATGTGTGCGAAATGTGTGAATGAATGAGGATCAGCGGCCAGGGTTGCCACCCTCCTCCTGGCCTGTGCGAATGAGTCCATGCTATGGGGCCGCTCAAATTACACTCGGCTAAAAATGGGTGTGCAAGAGCGAGTCCGTTGCTGCTGTGCTGCCAATAGAGAGCTTTTTCCCAAAAAAGCTTTTTTTAAACTAAACAAAAAATACGGCGGACGACGTTCGTTTGCGTTTTTTTCTCGCCTCTGGCGCGTGCGCCTTGACCGGCCAAAAAGATTGCTCAATCATAGATCTGGAAGTTGAAAGCTGCAAGCTGGTCCAGGCAACTCTACCGCTCCGCTGCAATCGGCTCAGGCCACTGGCCTCTGCCGCCGACGTCGCCGCTGCCCGATAACGGTAATTGATCAGAGACAAAAACGGGTTGCCGGAATGCAACCGCTCGAGAAAAGAGAGGCTGCGACCAATCAGTGTTGCCAGATTTGTAGAAAGAAAATGGTTAGGAAGCTCAAAAACGCAAACAGTTTTTAAAATTAATAGGATAAACATTAAAAAATGATACAGTTTTAAAAGTATTATTGGCGATTCAATCCCCTGATTTTATACCACTGTTATGTTTATTGTTCAGCACTTTTATGACCCTCCAGTGCAAATGAGTATGTAAAGTTTACTCCTCGTTATTAATAAATTTTAGGCAATTGGCATAGGGTTTTCGAAAACTAGACTGAATGTTTCACACAAAACAAGATCTTTAAATTTCGTACATAAATGTATAAATGTATCTAACAATTCGAAATACACTAGAAAAGAGCTAGAAGTCATGTTTGGTTGGCAACACTGGATGCTGAGTGGAGACTAGCGGTAAGCCGGAGCGACTCGTTTTGGCGACGCAATGCAGTCGTAGTCGACTCCTCTCTCTCCTCTCTTTCTCGACTGGCCTAGTTTGAGTTGTTATTGTTCAAGTGGGTACTGTGTAATCTGTCCCCAGCAACCGTTGTGATCGTTACGTGAGAGAGAGAGGGGCAGAGCGATTTGCATTAACAGTTGCATTTCTTGTTCTCAGCTTAGATCAGACCCTCCATTCTCCTCCTCTCTCCTGTCTCACGCACCTAACTGTAAGCTAATGGCCAATAAAGTGGAGCCCCCCTGCTCTTCCTATTTTGATCCCGTTCTATTGATGCATATATGTATGTATGGTGATCCATTGTGATGCATATATGTACATACATATGTCCATTTGTCAATCGGTTAGGCCTACCTCCTCCTTCTCCTCCTGTCTCTTTCCTTTTCATTTGTTCCGGGTTTCCCAATCAAAAAGGTCCATCGTTCCCGAATTCGTGAATGGAGTTTCCTCAAGAAGGCGAAGGGAATTTGTAGGTTCCCAGGGCCATAAATTGGGCGTTACCAACCAAATCTCCATAACAATTCCGAGTTGTAAAATTATAAAACCTTACGTTTTGGTGGGGGAGGGGGTCTCCAAAATAATGAAGTGTGTGCAAAAAAGAACTGGTTTATATTTATACACATGCACATGTGTGCCTGCTGTCTTTTCTTGTTTTCTCTTTGTTCTGGCTGTGCTCCATCGTCGTCAGTCTGTCCCCATTCGGTGAAAAATAACTGCAACTGTCAGCCCCAGTTGGGGACCCAACAGTGGGTCGCGAATAAAAGAAGGTATAGGGAGGGGGTCTTGCCAGCGATCAGAAAATCAGCTAAAAGCCGAAAGCTGCCAACAACAAAGATTTCTGGGCTGGGACTGCCCTAAATGGATGGCGAATGAAAACAGGAACTGAGACTCTGGGACAGCTGGCGGCGATCAGCGATCAGCTGTCCCGCAAACAGGGTGTCACGCCCCCAAAATCCCAAAATATACATATATGTACAAGGATCTTGGTGTTAAAAAAAAATAAACATTTCGTTAGGTATAGTTATTAATTAATTAATTATGACTGCTTTTAAATCTTTGAACATTTTAACATGTTTAATGACTTTATTACGTACACAGTTTTTTTTTTTTACTGATTTGCATCATTTAGAAATATTCAATATTCTATCTGCAAATCGTTCAACTTAATTATTTCCTATTCCAATAAAGGGAAATTAATTAAAACTTTATAGCATTGCAGCAATGAATATTTACAAATCAATTTATAATAAGACTCTACACTTAACACCAAGGACTAGTATAGATCTTCATTATCTTGTTGTGATGTTCAATTTAATATAATTATTTTGTGCTTAAACCTAATATGAAAAGGTGTCAACAAATCTTCTTTGCTGAAGATATGAGTATTATAATTAGAACCCCCTGTGTTAACAGCTTTTAGAAAGTACTTAGTACTTTTGCCCAACAAAACCTCTTATCGAAACCAATAATAACTCTGTTTTAAACCATATCCCTAGACATTTACCGCTTGGTGTAACAGTCATCTGCGCAAAGCCGGCACCGCTATCGACAACATTGAGGAGGACTTCCGCAACGGCCTCAAACTGATGCTGCTGCTGGAAGTGATCTCCGGCGAGACGCTGCCCAAGCCCGATCGCGGCAAGATGCGCTTCCACAAGATCGCCAACGTGAACAAGGCTCTCGACTTCATCGCCTCCAAAGGCGTCCACCTGGTGTCCATTGGCGCCGAAGAGATCGTGGATGGCAACCTCAAGATGACCCTGGGCATGATCTGGACAATCATCCTGCGTTTCGCCATACAGGACATATCTGTGGAGGAGATGACCGCCAAGGAAGGACTGCTGCTGTGGTGCCAGCGCAAGACGGCGCCCTACAAGAACGTCAACGTACAGAACTTCCATCTGTCGTTCAAGGTGGGTTGTGCAGGCTCCCCTGGCTTCTTAATTGCTCAATGATTTCAATGCCCTCTATAGGATGGTCTGGCCTTCTGCGCCCTTATCCACCGCCATCGTCCAGATCTGATCGACTACGCCAAGCTGTCCAAAGACAATCCTCTGGAGAATCTTAACACTGCCTTCGATGTGGCCGAGAAGTATCTGGATATCCCGCGCATGTTGGACCCAGATGGTATGTGTTTTTGGGACTGATTGTTTATGGGGTGGTTAAGGTTCAGTGATGGGATATATTGTATATTATCGTAACGAAATCGCGAGTTACAAACTCTTTTTCATTTTCGTACTTCAGTACAACGTTTTAATTATACTCCAAATAAATCTCTTAGATAGGAAATCTAAAAGAAATTACTAAATATTGCCTACATAGGAGAGTAAATAGTCTGTTAAGCCCAAAATAACTATTTAACTGGTAAAGCCAAATAATAGAACCTTTTGTTGTAATTGAATTAAGATAAAAATTTCTGCAATTATTTTTGATACATCCCATTACTGAACAATAGTAGCATTGGGGTTTTTTCGGGGGTTAGCGATTAGACATAAGCCAATGCCTGGGTTCTGGTTCTAATCATTGCGATTGGTGAACAACGACAGATTTGATCAACACTCCGAAACCGGATGAACGTGCCATCATGACGTACGTCTCTTGCTACTACCACGCCTTCCAGGGAGCCCAACAGGTTGGAAATGTGACGCATGTACCCGAACCCACAAGACAATACACCTACGTCCCGAATAATTACAATGTGACTAAACTTCACCACGATACACTTAAATATCTAGCTCTAGCGCGGCATATGGATATACATAAATCTATATCTATATATGAGCATATGCCTTCCTCGTTCTAAGTATATTTTTATGCGATTTTGCGATGTTACCGCTGCTTCTGCTGCTGCTGCTGCTGCCGCTCTTGCTTCCCTTCTTCTTCCCATCACCGCGGGCCTTGACCAAATGCGCCGCACGAACGCGCCTCATCCCAAGGTCGTCGCGGTCCGGGGCCAAGATCGAGCCAAGGTCAAGCCAAAATCAGAGTCACAGCAACCAGAAGGGCAGCGGGAATCGCCACGAAATTGCGCCCTCTCCTTATATCGAATTTGAATCGCCTGGATTTGTCTTGATTCGAATTGCATTGGCCTCGTATATTATTCGTTACCGCATCCGTATCCGCATTTGCATCCGCATCTGCCAGATGCTAACAATGGCTCTACTAACTGCGCTTGAACAAATATCTGAGATTATCCTTAACCCTATATAAAATGGGAGTCCAAAAAGTTCTGTTAGTTATTTTTAATCTTCAAAACCCGTCACTGAACACAAATAACTTGGATTTTTGACAGGGCCTTTAAAATAGGAGACACAATTTCTCCCACTAGATCTCCATTGTCAAGTGAATTTTTTACCAAACAGATGATAGCTGTCTTTAATAAGGCGACCCTAAGCAAGTTTGACCCTTTAACATCCATTAAAAAATCAAGCTTGTAACTCTGATTAGCCCATTTCCAGTTAATAGGTTGAATATCTCCATACCGTGCGCATTGCATGCTGCAAATAATATGCAATGCGTTGAGCTTGCCCTGTTTATAGGTGTTTAATAAGGAGCTCGGAACCAAAACTCGATCCCTGATAGGATAAAAAAAAACAAAAAACAATTTTGGATCAAGTGTTCGAGTTTTGTGCGCCGGAATGGGATTATGTCCACTAACCTAGCATAAGCCTAAAATGATTGTGATAATGTTTGATGCCTGTCGAGACTAACCAAGTCTAAGATTAACTCACTTGTATGTTTGTTGCTTTCTTTATCTTTCTCTCTTTTTATTATCTCTCTGTGTGCGCGCTCGCTCCGCTCATCAAAAAAAAAAAACCAACAACTGCCATTAACCAATCTGCAACTGCAATCGCCACAACAACAACTACAACAACAACCTTCCTGAAAAATCAAAAATAAAAAACAAAACAAACACCACACACACGATCACAGATCTTCAGAATACAGCTTTGCCCGATGAGCGAGCGGTGATGACCTATGTGTCCTCGTACTATCACTGCTTCAGTGGCGCCCAAAAGGTCTGTTAAACACCAAAAACATCCAATCAATCACCCCAACAAAAAAAATCACTAGCACAACACAACATTTGTTGATGGCGCCCGAGCAGGTCTTTTTAATATGCATCTTGATTAGTATTGCCAAAAGTAATACTGACCATTGATTACTCATCAAAGAGCTGTAAAGGGCGCCATTGATAGAATCATTTTCTTCTCCTTTCCTAAATATTTCTCATGTACTATTCTTTTTTTAAAATTTGAAGCCGGTCTCCCTCTTAAACTTATTTCTTAAATGCCAGTAATGTTCGTAATTGTCCAGTGTTTCTATTGCAATCTCTTGCCTTCTTTACTTCAAATACATAGGACACTGACTGACTTTGAGAATTCCTTTCATGATTTCCCTACTTCTATTCCTGCTTATTCTTATACCATACCATCGATAAACACAATAAAAAACACAACGCGCTATGCTAACTGCAGATTTGACTGAGCATCCTGATCCTTAGACCGCTTTACTGAAATGGAATGGATTTCTTTGCCATTGCATTTGTTTGCCCTGTTTTCTGTTGCTTCTTTCGTTTCCGTTTATATTACTTTCTGCAACGTTTGTATTCATTTTTATATAGGGCACACAGTTCAGTTCAGTTCAGTTCAAATCAATGGGTCGGTGGCATGGAGCTGAAGTGAGCTGAGCCGCGTCGCCCACTTAGTGTTCCTGTTCCTGTTTCCTGTTCGTCTTGTTTTTGCTTTTCCAAATCTGAGTTGGTTCCGTGCCCACACATACACGCACACTCAGAGCGAAACGATTGAAGCCTTCTAATGTGCAACCTTTCCACCTTTTCCACCCACCCAACAACCATGTAACCAACCAAAAACACCAAACGACAGGCGGAAACCGCTGCCAACCGCATCTGCAAGGTGCTCAAGGTCAACCAGGAGAACGAACGCCTCATGGAGGAGTACGAGCGTCTGGCTAGTGATGTAAGTAGATGTAGTAGGCGCCTCATGCCTCATGGCTGTGCATTTACCAACACAAGTCGAGGGAAAGTGTATAGCGCATGGGCATGAGCACCCCTAAAATAAAACGATTGGCTATGGAGAAGCCTACTTACTGACCTAATCCTGATCCCACACAGCTGCTGGAGTGGATCCGTCGCACCATGCCGTGGCTGAACTCGCGCCAGGCCGACAACTCGCTGGCGGGCGTGCAGAAGAAGCTGGAGGAGTACCGCACCTACCGGCGCAAGCACAAGCCACCACGCGTGGAGCAGAAGGCCAAGCTGGAGACGAACTTCAACACGCTGCAGACCAAGCTGCGCCTGTCCAACCGGCCCGCCTACCTGCCCACCGAGGGCAAGACCGTGTCGGACATTTCGAACTCTTGGAAGGGTCTGGAGCTGGCCGAGAAGGCTTTCGAGGAGTGGCTGCTGGCCGAGACCATGCGCCTGGAGCGCCTCGAGCATCTGGCCCAGAAGTTCAAGCACAAGGTGAGTCGGTCATTGGGATGACCTCTGTGTTTACTAATTTGTAACTGAATCCCCCCCGCACAGGCCGATGCCCATGAGGACTGGACGCGTGGCAAGGAGGAGATGCTGCAGTCGCAGGACTTCCGCCAGTGCAAGCTCAACGAGCTGAAGGCCCTCAAGAAGAAGCACGAAGCCTTTGAGTCTGACCTGGCCGCCCACCAAGATCGCGTAGAGCAGATCGCCGCCATCGCCCAGGAGCTGAAGTAAGTGTCCGCCCCGAGCGAGCCCATTAGCTAATCTCGATTTATCCCCGCCTGCTGCCACCGATGGCCAATGGTGTTCACCAATCTGGTCTGCGTCCAGCGTGAGGTTAGGTAGAATTCCACCTCCTTGATCAGTCATCCATCCTGACATTATCACAGGAAAAGGGTCATCCAGTGAAAGTCTTCAACTAGGAAAATAAAATAGGATTTCTGAATACTAAAATTTGTCGATCTAACAGCAAACGATCTATGGAATGGAGAAGAGAAAACCTTAACCGATTTAAATTCGGTTTGGTTTTTTTATTCCCCTTTCGAATTATACTACATTCAAAACTTAACAAGATTATTTTAATTATAATTTTTTAATGGTTCCGCAAATCAAAAAAAATGTTATTTCTACCTTAATAAATTTAAAAAAGCTTAAATAATTTTTAGTTGTGCCTAAACAAGTACATTTTGCTAACCAGACTATTTTTAAAGCCAGTTATCGAATATGATCTAAGCATACGTTAGGTTAACTGGCAACATCGTCATCCGACCATCCATCCCATTTACTCTGGCAGCACTCACCACAGACCATTGGCGCCTGAGATCTAAACTAATCCGTAATCCGTGTTCCCAATTCACAGCACCCTGGAGTACCATGACTGCGTGTCGGTGAACGCCAGGTGCCAGCGCATCTGCGACCAGTGGGACCGCCTGGGTGCCCTCACCCAGCGCAGGCGCACCGCTTTGGACGAGGCCGAGCGTATCCTGGAGAAGATCGACATCTTGCATTTGGAGTTCGCGAAGCGGGCGGCGCCATTCAATAACTGGCTGGACGGAACGCGCGAGGATCTGGTGGACATGTTCATCGTGCACACCATGGAGGAGATCCAGGGCCTCATTCAGGCGCACGACCAGTTCAAGGCGACGCTGGGCGAGGCCGACAAGGAGTTCAACTTGATTGTGAACCTGGTTCGCGAGGTGGAGTCGATTGTGAAGCAGCACCAGATCCCTGGCGGCCTGGAGAACCCCTACACCACCCTGACCGCCAACGACATGACCCGCAAGTGGAGCGACGTCCGCCAGCTGGTGCCCCAGCGCGACCAGACGCTGGCCAACGAGCTGCGCAAGCAGCAGAACAACGAGATGCTGCGCCGCCAGTTCGCCGAGAAGGCCAACATTGTCGGCCCCTGGATCGAACGGCAGATGGATGCGGTCACGGCCATCGGCATGGGATTGCAGGGATCGCTGGAGGATCAACTGCACCGGCTCAAGGAGTACGAACAAGCCGTCTACGCCTACAAGCCCAACATTGAGGAGCTGGAGAAGATCCACCAGGCGGTGCAGGAATCGATGATCTTCGAGAACCGATACACCAACTACACGATGGAGACGCTGCGCGTCGGCTGGGAGCAGCTGCTCACCTCGATCAACCGCAACATCAACGAGGTGGAGAACCAGATCCTCACCCGCGACTCCAAGGGCATTAGCCAGGAGCAGCTGAACGAATTCCGCAGCAGCTTCAACCACTTCGACAAGAACCGCACCGGCCGCCTGTCGCCCGAGGAGTTCAAGTCGTGTCTGGTCTCGCTGGGCTACTCGATCGGCAAGGATCGCCAGGGTGACCTGGACTTCCAGCGCATCCTCGCCGTTGTCGATCCTAACAACACTGGCTACGTGCACTTCGACGCCTTCCTCGACTTCATGACCCGCGAAAGCACCGATACCGACACTGCCGAACAAGTCATCGACTCCTTCCGAATCCTGGCAGCCGACAAGGTGGGTTGGGATTGTCAAAGCAAGGGCTGAATCGCTTTTCCAAAAGACCATGTTCTTAGAGCTACAAATCAAGCAAACATGTGACTGTGAACACCTTAGGTTTTTGGAGTTCAAATCGGTCATTGTAATGATTGTGGGTCTAATATTAGCCGAGATATCCTGCAAAAGGCCTTACTAAAAATATTGCTCTAAGAGTTTTTTGCAGGATAACTTATTTAAAACTGGACGCACAGAAAAAGATTTCCTATTTCGAACTGCTAAAGACCTAAGCTAACAATGGTCATCACTTTTTCAGTGAGTTTAGCTTGCTAGCAGTACGAAACAGTGGTTTATTTCACTGAAGGTTCTGATTTAGACGAGCTATTATGCACCAACATTTTTTGGAGTTATTTTTCGAATGGTAAATACCTTCATTATTGAAGGGTCTACGAAGAGTCAATGGAGCCATTAAATGAGCAATAGACGAACTTATTGTGGTTAATGTTATTTAATGCTATCCTAAAGTTAGATTAGACAAGCTAACAGTGAGTTTTAGGAGCTATAGCAAAGGGTGGCCTTAGCTCGTCGGTACATTCCTATATTGTAGTTTAATTTAAATTTACCTTCTTTTTTGTTTTGTTTGTTAACTTAAAAAATAGTTTTCATTTCATATATATTATATTGTACTAATAGTTTGACTTATATCAGAACGAGATAACTATTTGAGTGTTATCGTCGGTGTAATTTTGTTGGGGGATTTGAAGGATGCTGTTCCTTGCGGGGCAAGGCAGAACATGTGGTGATAAAATGGGGAATGGGCTATGCCTTTTGTTGAACAGATGGTAGTTTGCGATCAAGCCCTTGTGCCCTTGAAACCTGTTCAAACTGCAGTCTCTAACGATTTCCCTACGTAACCTTTTTCCAGCCATACATTTTGCCCGACGAACTGCGCCGCGAGTTGCCCCCAGATCAGGCCGAGTACTGCATTCAGCGCATGCCGCCCTACAAGGGAGTCAACGGAGTGCCCGGCGCCCTGGACTACATGTCCTTCAGCACAGCTCTATACGGCGAGACCGATTTGTAAGAGAAGGGCCTAGGCACCAACTGCACCTGAACCCGCATCCGACGGACTGCGTCGGCGGATCCGAGCAGAGCCAGACCATATAATAATGATAAACTTTAATAATAATAATATTAATAAACATAGATTTATTATACCTACACTCGTAACGGTAGCTGCAGAAGAACTTCAGAGCATCATGTGAGGATGAATATATATTTATTAATTTCCGTCTCGAGCCGATGTATGCGACCCACACATACAAAACAAAACAATGGAAAGAAAAGCCAATCAAATTGTGAAATATGAAATACACATACATTATATACATTTGTAAAACAGCAAGGCAACCCATCAAGTGCATATCGAATATTTAAATTTAATTCTAAAACCAAGTCCAAAACAAAACAAAAACATCAACAAAACGCTAAAAACATTATTTTTTGAAATTTATGTTAATAAAAACAAAATCCATACATAAAAAAAACAAAAAAGAAATGAAATCCACAAATCTCAAGGAGATAAATTTCTTCAAAACTGTAAAAAGATATATAAATAGAGGGAGGGAGATTGTAAAACGAAATGGGGAAACTTTAGACTACTTCCGTTTCCGTTTATGAACCTTGAAGTTCCACCACATAGAGCGAGGCGGCGATATAGCGAGAGAGATAGAGAGAGAGAGGTAGCGAGGCCACTAGATGAAAGGAATAATACTGTTCTATATTCACACAGTTACTGTAGCTATTTATTCATCAACAATTTCAAAACTTTAGTTTCCGCTTATCTCGAACATATTCACATTTTCAGAACTAAAACTACAATTCATAATAAAAATTCAGATAACGATGATGAATAAAGCGATTTCTTGGTGATATTGTGTTTTCGTACAGTCGTGGAGAAGTGGGTTAATAAATAAAACTATCGGATTGCTTAGCTGAACAATGGGAAAATTTATTTCTTGATTCGTTGAAATTTTGATTGTTGGAAATCTTTTAAAAATATTTGCATAAATAAGTTGTAAATTTAAGATGTGTTTGGATCGAGTGACCTATCAGCTAGGAAGTACACTACGTTAACAAACGCGCACACACACACGCACGCGTTGATTCACACACAGGCACACAATTTTCATTTTCCATGGGGCTTTACAAAAAACCAGGTTCGATCAAGGCAATTTATGTTCATCAGGGTCATCCGGGAGTAGTCCTGGGAACTGCTCCTTTCCTCTCGTGGCTCCGACTTGCATCTTTTCCAATGACGCGGCATAGGATAATTTCGTATACCCTTGCAGAGGCCTTTATAACCCTAATACATTTCTATCGATCGCTTTTCCTGTTTTGTTCTGCTTTTGTCAAAATCAAGCGACTTAATCCAGAGCAATACATTTCTAAGGGGAACAAAAGCTCGCTCTATGGAGCTCTGTTGAGTCTTCTTAAAATCGGACCACAAAATCCTAGCTATAGCTACAGCAACTGCTTTTAAAAATAATCACATGAAACTTAAGGGGTTGTCGTTTATAACGGATACTAGGAGATCTTATGAGTTGTGTCAAAATCGGAAGTCTTTAACAGCTGACACAACTTCTTTGTGTTGAACGATGTATATCATATTTTCCTGTTGTGTGCATTATTTGTTGACCGTATCCCAAATTTCGGGGGCGACTTTCAATAATTACTGCAAGGGTATAATAACTTCGGCATGCCAAAGTTAGCTTCCTTCCTTTTGCGTTTTATGTATGGTTTTTTTGTATGGATCAATAAATTTCCGCTTTATAAATACATTTTCAATGTTTAACAACAACAATTGAATTCTCATGTGTATAAATATATCTATGCTTAACAGGCTAATTTACAATTGTATATGCTGGGAGTTTAGTATAATAGAATTGGTATATTTGTCGGGAAAGCTTTTTAGTTTGTCATTTAAAATTAGCAAATTTATTTCGCTTAACTACCAACGACGTCCTTGCTTTGTTTAGGCAGCTACGATTTTCGAATTCCTTGGAATGGAACAGAGGCCACCAGAGGCACCGAGAACACTGATCAATTTGATTGTTTTGTGGTTCACACTTGCATTTGCTTTCGATTTTGGATTACTTGGTTGAATTAGCAGTTTAGTTTGTAGTTTGTAGTTTTTGTATTTATGTTGTTTCAATGAAAAATATGTACATTTTAAGAGCTAATGTTAGGTCTATATAATAATCTGATCTGTATCTGTGTGTAAGCGGGTTTTGTGGTGAGTAATGGGTGGTAGATGTATAAATGGAAATACAAAATGGTTATAAATTAAGATTCTACGTACAAGCGAATGGTATTCTATGTGCGGTATTGGATTGCTAGCTGCTAGTTTGTGTGTATAGTGGTCTGAAAATGTTCCTGGGATAAACAGTTGGGATTCATGCAAAAAATAACTAGGGCTCTGGGATCCTGTTCCCCGTTTCCGGTCCTGGGATCACCAGTAGCCCAAAGTTGGCATACCTTCTTGTACACAATTTGTTTTTGTGCTGCATTTTCTCTTAAATTAAGTGTGTGTGTGTGTGGGAGACAGTTAGTGTAGCAGTAGGTGTGTGTGTGTATGTGTGTGTTTGTGTGTGTTTTGGGGTTGCTTACAAATCTATAAACCGTTTAGCTCTAGCAATTTTGGTATCTATAATACACGAATCGCAAGTTAATATGCCCGTAATTCTATTTAAAAAAATATAGTATAAGTCTACAATAATAGAGTAGCATAGTTTAGAGTAAAGTGTATCGCTATCTCTAACTATCCATATCCGCTTCTTCATTCGCTTTCGCATCGGCATCTTCCATCTTCATCTTCATATGTTCTATCATCATCTCCTGCATCTGTGGCATCGGCCAAGTGCCTAACTAGTGGGTTTGCTTATATAATAATCGTTTTCGTAACCGTATCTCGTTTTATACACAATCAACGTTATGTAATCTTACAATTATCTTGATTTCTTATCCGTTTTTATGTCTGTACGTCCATAGTGTTATTTAGTTTATCACTTATACTACTTGCAGCCATGGAATTTTGGAGTTTGTGATATCCATGGAGCCGCCGCCGGTCACCTCCTGCTCTGAAGCTCGCCGCTTAAGCTGCTGGCCGCCTGCTGCTTGTTGATCCTGCTGCTCCGCCTGGTGCCCACCGGTGATGATGATGTTGATGAAGATGCTGCTGCCGCTCCTCCTGCCCATGGCGGCCGCATTCGCCGTCATCAGTCCTTGCCGGAGGAGCTGCTACCCCCCATAATGTCGCCACCAGAGGCGTTGCCGCCGCCCATCTGCTGCGGGATTACCGTCAGACTCTTGGGTATTTTCGACATGATGGCGTTTTCTATGAGCTTCTGCTGGTGCTGCTGCTGTTGCTGCTGCTTGAGGGTAAACAGGCCACCCCCTGTGGATTTGTTGGTAGCTCCACCGCCGCTACTCGTTGCCGTGGCTGGTTTGGCCGTGAGATGTGGCAACTTGCTGGCGGCGGAATTGCCGGCACCTCCTCCACCTCCGTTCCCATTGATCAGGTACTGATTGGGATCGGGGAAGTTCTTCCACAGCCAGGAACTGTTGCTGTTGTCCAGCGGACTGGGCAGCAACGGCTGGAAGTTTGGTGCCTGGCTGCCAATCTGCGGATTGGTCAGCGGTGGCATCGGTTTGGGCGCCAAACGTCTGACACCCGCTGCTCCCGCCGCACCTCCTCCTCCACCCTGCTGCAAAGTAGGCAGCTGCTGCTGTTGCTGCTGTTGTTGCTGCTTCTGCTGCAGCTGCTGAAGCTGCTGACGCGCCGTGTGCTGTTGGGCCAGCTTCACCATGCTGGAGAAGGCAGCCGCCGAGGCAGCAGAGTTCTGCTGTTGCTGATGCGTCTGACCCTGTTGCTGCTGCTGGTGATTCTGCGGCTTCTGCTTGGCGTTGGCCTTGAGCATCTGGTCGCGCAGCAGCTTCTCCCGGCGCAGAATGCACATGCGGTTGTAGTCGAAGATGGAGATGAGGTATGGCTTGCCACCGGACTGCACCTGCACCAGAGCGGGCAGTCGACGACCGTCGGCGGTCTGATACAAAGCATGCGACTTATTCGGCACCTTGTGCTGATCCTCAAGCGGTATTAGAGTGGGCTTCCAACTCTTGCTCTCGTGCCGCTCCTGGGCGGTTAGGGTGTCTGGCAGTATGACCACATTGGGCGGAGGTGGTCCACCCGCTCCCCGGCTTCCTCCTGCGGCTCCAGTTCCCGTTCCAGCTCCTGCCGATGGGCCTGCTCCAGATCGTGAAAGTGGCACCCTCTTGGCGGGCAGATTGCCAAGCAGACTGTTGCCCGCTGCCGCTCCTGCTCCCGCTCCGCTCGTCCGCCGGCGATGCAGACTGATTAGTTCTGGTGGAGAGCTCAGCAATTGGGCCACACTAGGAGGCTGCTTCAGAGGACCGCTTGTTCCGCCGTGCTGCTGCTGCTGGTGCATTGGAGGCTTCAGCTTGAACTGCAAACTAAGCATAGCGGCGGAAACCGATTCGTTCTGGCTGCTAAGCAGCTTGTTGGCCACGGCCACGTCAAGGATCTTTTGCTGCTTCTCGGGCACATGGCTTGCCGCTGTTGACTTGTTGGCCAGCGAAGCGATGGACGTAAGGAAATTTTTAGATGCAGCAGTGGCTGTGGAGGTGGATGTGTGTGAGGCGGGCGTCAGCGGCACAATCTCCACGGCGGCTTTGTTAATGCCCAGGAGATTGGTCTTCAGAATGCTTCGGCTGTTTCCACCAACACCGGCGGGCACCAATGGCGGTGCATCCTTCGACTGGGCGGAAGCGGATGCGACTGCTGAGACCTTGGTGACAGCCACCACCTCCTCTGGGGAAGAAACAGCAGACGAGGAGCAGCTGGAACTTGACGTTGAGGATCCGCTGTTGGAGCAAAGCTGCGATTTGTCCTTGGGCCGGGCTATGATCGTCACTGCATTCGAACTGAGCTGCTTGGTAAGCTTGTCGACAGAGACGACGCTAAAGCGTTCCAAGGGTGATTCTGATTGCCTGGCATCCGAAGGCTCTCCATCAGCCGCTCCTCCTCCAATCGCATCCTCGCCTTCGTCATCGTCGTTGAGCTCGACCAGCGGGATGACTGGATCCACTGAGGCATGCTGTTCCGCTGAACTGGCTGCGGTTGCGGCTAGGGAGGACGAGTGGCTAGTAGCGGGCGTTGTGAGAGCGGTGGCCAGCACACTGGCGCCCGCGTGCTGGGGAATTCCGCTGCGCTTGCTGGAGCCTGCGGAAGAAGGGCTGCCTCCTGTTGTGCTGCCCCCCAGTCCTCCGCAGTGGCCGTGATCGAAGGAGCTTAGCCTCTGGCGAACAGTCTCCGTGTATACCGTGGCATTGGATGAGGCATGCGGGGCCAGGACAAGATCCCCGTTGCGATAGTATTTCTCCAGCAGGATCAAGTGGCGCAGGAAGGAGCTTTGGTTACCGTATGGCTTCTGCAACTCCTCCCAGAGGCGACGCGTCGGCTCGTCGTACTGCAGGAACGTCTGAACCCGTGTCCAGCCCTCCGGCGTCCGCTGGCTGCTGCTGCATCCAAAGGGAACCTTAAACTGCACGCCTAGCTCCTCCTCGCCGTGGAATAGTTCTCGCATCGAAATGTTCGGATTTCCACGCAGCACGTTCGAGATGTCTGCCCCTCCTCCGGCACCCGCTCCTGCGGATCCCGCTCCACCAACTCCTGTACCCGCCGCTCCACCTGCAGCATCTGCTCCTAGATTCTGCTGCAGAATGGCCTGAAGCTTGGACATTTGCTTGCTGGTTTCCAGGGCTGCGTTCGACGAAGTACTCGAGTTGGAGTCGGTGGGTCCATCATAGTCCACAACCATCGGCATTTCTGCATCCTCGTGGCAATCTGCCGTGGCCCTCTCCCTCTCTGTTTCCGTCGCAGTGGGTGCCTCTTCCTCATCTGCCTCTGATACCTCGTGGCTGCCATCCTGCAGATTATGCACCTTGAGGAGCCTGTGTTTAACAGAAACAGGAATTAAATACATTTGTATTTGCTACCCTCGTGTTGCAGCACAAAAAAATAACGATACTTTCGCGATTTTTCTTTACGAACTCTACTAAACTGTTTCAAACGAGTTTTAAATTATCTAAAAGTACATACAGTGACGAAACTTAAACTAAAAAGGAACTTATTTCGTGAAAGAAAAGTCTTGGCACACTTACGCCAAAAATTTTGCAACAAAGCGACGTTTTTATCAACTTTTCTTGACATTTGCATAAATTTATACAAAATGGACCAAAAATTGTCCTTCACCTGCACAGTGAAGGCAAATCTTATGGCAAAATAGCCCAGTTTACGGAACTAAGCAGATTCACAATCAGAAAAATCGCAGCGCTTTAAGGGAGCAGCAAATTTGGAGAACGCTCCCAGACCAGGACGCCCGAGGGCCTTAACTGACCGTGAGTCTAACAAGGTGGTCCGAAAAGTTAAGCTGGACCCGAAAATATCTTCTTCCCAGATAAGGTTAAAACTAAATTATGGAAGGAAACTCATCCCATAACAGTTAGAAGGACCACACAGTCACCTGACCTGAATCCGATCGATCACCTTTGGGATGAACTGATTCGGCAGATGAGAAAATACGACATTTGGAGGAATGGCGAAATATTTTAGAGGAGACCACAAAAAAGTTGGTTCATTCCATGCCTAGGCGTCTTGAAGATGTTGTAAAGCAAAAAGGACTACCAACAAAATATTAATTTTTATGTAAAACGGGAAAAAAAAAAAGAATTTTTGGTGAAGTGTGCCAAGACTTTTGTTTCACGAAATAAGTTCCCTTTTTTTTAAGTTTAAATAGTTTTAAACTTCAAATGTGCCTTCGAATAAACAAATGTTTAATTTAAATATATTAAAAAAAAACTATATCATAAAAATGCTGAATACGCCTGGGAATAACATTTGAAGTTGACATATAACACTATAAACTAATCCTTAAATCAAAGGAATAATAAAAAAATCGCTTTCAATCAAAATTTTGGAGTGATTTTCAAATAAAACAAAAAAGGTTCTTGTAAATTCATTTCTTCCAAAAATTTAAGGACCTAATAATATAAAAATAGAAAAATATGCAAAGAAATTTTTTTTTGGAAAAATTTATAATTACAGTTACCCCTTAAATAACAGGTAAACAACCAACCACTACGGTCATGTCTCCAACTCACCTCTTTCTGTAGTTCTTGACAAACTCTGCCTTCTGGGACTTGGTGCTATCCGGGGGCTTCATCAACAGGTTGGCAAAGTAGCGGCATAGCTTGCAAACGGCAGTGCCCATGCCCAGCTGAACTGGTATGCCCATTTCGGACAGCGCCTTTTCCAGCCGATCCGTGTCCTGCTAAGAAAGCATATAAATAAGCACACTGATCCGAAATCAGTAAAAACTGAATAGTAGACTCACCGTGGTTATGTTGTACATATGGTTCTTGCCCAATCGACGTTTACAGAGAACGCAGCCCGAGAATTGGATGACTGTGTTGTAATGCGCTTCGCAAAGCCACACGATCGAGGAGCCGGCAGGAATCTCTAGGTTGAGCTGGAACTTCTTCACGCTCTTGCGAATGCACTTGCGCCGCAGCGAGTGTCCTGCTCCCTCAATGCAGTCCTTCACGGCGCAGGAGCGATGCTGCACGCCGGATCCCGATGCCGCCGCCGAGCCCGCTTCCGCTCCTCCCACCTCCGGAATAACGCCACCACTGTCGCCGGCAAAGTGCTTCTCTAGAGCAGCGGCCGCCGCTGAGCTACCCACGCCCGTTTCCAAATGACCTGGCGCAGAGAGACGCTTCTTGTAGGATGGGGCGTTCGCTCGGCGATCCACGTGTCTGAAACAGGCGTCGCACAAGCAGTTATCCACTGTTAGCTTCTCTTCGTCTGCAAATGATAAGGAAACTAGCAAACATCAGAGGAGGTAGAGAAAGATTATATATCAGCAAAATCAGCAACTCGCAAAACTTCATAAACTATTAGGTAGGGATGCACCGCCGTGAAGTACTTACTGGCTAAGATCTTTTGCTGGCGCTCCACGGACTTGATCTGGCCCACGTGGCAGGGGGTGTCATAGAGTCCAAACTTGCCGCTGCAGTAATAGCACTGGTCTTCGCACAGCCTTCCCGGGTGAAACTTGAACGAGGAGGCCTTCTCCGGAATGAGGATCTTCTCCTTTTCGTCCTTCTTCACAGTCTGGTAGAAACCGTGCTCTGCCTGTCCTTGACTCTCCGAGTGTGATGAATCTGTAGGAAAAGACTGCTAGTTAGAGTGATATATTCTTCGATCCTTTAGCCGATTGTATTTCCGTCAGGTCAGTTCGTTTGTGTCTTTATTGGGAATGGAAATGGTTTATGGAAATGAAAGCGACGGTGCCATGTGTACAGTGCTGAAAAATAGGGGGAGGCTGATAGCTTCCGGGTGGAGAAATTTAAATGAATGGAACTGAAGGACAAATCAAACCGATCTATTACATCGAAGAAATATTGTATAAAGCAGCTTTAAGCTATAGAAAACATTATTAATGCAAAAGAACTTACAAAAAACATTTAACACAATATAATAAAATAAAAACAAAATTTATATTCCCTAAAACAATCAGTGAGTTGATGCGGTTTGATTTCTTAGAGTGACGACACAGACAGCCATGCTTATGAAAGCACACGATTCCGAATGAGAGTTCTGATCTATACGCACTGTACTGGACCGCAGAGTGGCTACCGTGCAAGGCTACCGAGGAGTGGTTGTTAGTCGAGCTGAAACGGTTATTGGTCTTGCGGCCGGGATTACCAGTGGTTACGATAAACTTTCTCGCACCTTCGTTCTGTAATAAAAAGATGGAAAAGCAAGCAGCTATCGTTAGAAAATTGTTTGGGAGACAACTCTTACATGCAGCAACTTACCTCGTTTTGAATTGTGTAGTAGGAGTCCTCGGCGTGGGTGCCATACTGATCGGCGGATCGGTCCGCAGCCCCGTGACCACGAGCCCGGCCCTTCTGGAATGTCATCTTGAGCGATTGCCGGCGGACTCCAGAACCTGTTCCCGATCCCGAGCCCAAGGCACCGCTTGATTTGCGTGTGGCACTGCCCACCGATGAGGAGGACGTGGAGGAGGCGGAAGAGGAGCCGCTGCCGCCATGGATAACTGTACCCGTGGGCAGGCCTCCACTGCCGCCCATGCCTCCGTTGCTGCTTCTGTTCAGCTTGATGACTGTCTTTAGAGTACCGCTGGATTCCACATGGGTGGCACTGCCTCCGCCTCGTGCTCCCTGTCGCTTGTGCTGGCTGTGGTTATGATGTTGCTGCTGCAGCTGCAGTTGCGCCTGGCGAGCCTGGGCCTCCAGCAAAGACTTTCGCCTCTGATCGGCGGCCTGATGCGTGAGTAGACCAAGGTTCTGCAGGTGGATTTCCTGCTCCTGTCGCAGCAGCTGCAGGTGTTCGTCGCCAAACGGCGATTCCTGCTTGCCGTTCGGTTTCTCATCTCCCTCCACATCCATCTCCTTGACCTGTACGTGCTCCTTGAGCAGCAGCTCGGGCTTCTGTTCTGCCGCAATCACTGCCAGCGGCTTCTCCTCGTCGTCATCCTCCTTAAGGGTCAACTGAATGTCCAGACCCTCGGCAGGAGTGCTGGCCGCAGACGTAGAAAGGTTTTCTTTGTTGTCCTCGGGACCGCACTCCGTATCCGCGGCGGCATCTTCTGCCAGGTGGTGTTCGGCCAACAGCTGATCCGTTTGCTCCTTAATGTCGATATAGGATTCGTCGACTTCCATTTCGTCCGCGGGTGAAGGTTCCTTAAAGGGCTCACATTGCGCCGTTTCCTCCTCCTCTTGGGCCTTTGATACGGCTTGTGAAACATCCTCGGGTTGCTCGATATCAACCTTTTGCTGGCTTAGCGCATTGCCGCTAGCATCTAGCACACCCTCCTTGGTCAGCTCCTCCATAATCTCGTGCTCGAAGTCATCATAGTCATCCGAGTGGAAGAACCGCACATGATCCTCTGGCTTAATCTTTTCCTCCGGCTGATCTGGTGTCTCATCGCCATTGACTATGAGACCATCCTCCAGCAGCAGCTCAGGTTCATCGTTGCTCTCGTCCAGGCGTAGCTCACCTGCTTTTATAGAGCTATTGGAGCAGGTCTCTTCCTCTGCTTCGGCTATAATTTCGACTGTAATTTCAGAAGGAATTTCCACAGGATCGGCAGCCAGAATTTCAGAAAGAACTTCAGCTGTAGGCTCTGGTGTGACAACAGATTCCGTCGCTCCCTCTCCTGCCTCCAATTCTGAAGCTATCTCATGCTCCTCTTCCGTTTTATGATGCTCCTCGGTCTGCGGCTTGGGAGATTCAGCCCGGTTAATCTCATTATCAACAGACATCTCCACATCGGCTTCCGTGTCGTTGTTGCTCACAGTCTGGACTATCTCGCCCAGTTCCGGATCTTTCTCTATGCCCAAGTTGTTTTCCAGGAACTCGGGCTTCTTGTAGAACTTCCGAACACTGACCGCACTCACGCCCTCGCTGATCATTTCTGGGCTTAGCGATTGAGCCTTTCCCGCCGCACTTGCACTCACAGGGGTAGCAGATTGAGTTCCCGATTGCGAGGGGGATTCCTCGGCTGCTGCTGCTGTCGGCGACCCTTTAGGTTTAACAGCAGGATCAGCAGGCGGCTTGCTGATGCGCTCAGTGTCCACAGTGAGTGGTTCAATGATGCAGGAATGTCCATTGGCACTTGAGGCACCAGAAGTGGACGGCAGGCTTTCCGGCAGAAGCAGACTATCGTCGAAGTCTGGCGTCAGCTTCTCCTGCTTGATGTCCACAGCGGCCAGCAGCAGCTCGTCCATGGACGAGGCCATGCTATCCTTGGAGTCCTCGTCCCCGGCGCCGCCCTGCGAGCTGGGTGCCAGCGAGCTGGCCGAGGCAGTCTTCCGTGTGCTGGAGCCCACTCGCCGCCGCTTCGGTGGGGCTGGTTCCTGGGCCACTGGTGTCAGGATTCCCGGTGATCCTGCCTTGCTCAGTCGCGTGGCTCGCGTGGTGGCCGCCGGCGAGGAAGAGTTTCTGTTCTGCGGGCGTCCACGTCCCCGACGGCCGCCCGAGATTGGAGCAGGCGTTGGTGTGGGTGTAGGCGTAGGCGTGACTGATGGAGAAATTGAGCTGACCTCGCTGGCATCCATGGGTTCCTGCTTGATAGTTATATCCTCGTCTGGTGCCTCCACCTCCTCCGCTTTTACCACCTCGACCTTACTATATTTCGCGCTGCTGGAGGCTTCCGGATCGGCGGCCTCAGCATCTTGGGACCGCTTCCGTTTTACCGCAGGCTCTATGGGAGGTGCCACCGGCGCTGGCTTCTTCCGTCGACCCCGGGAAGGAAGCGGTTGCTCTGTGACTGCAGGGGATGTGGCTGTCAAGGAGGCGGATGAGGTGGCTGCCACGGTCGAGGATTGACGACGGTTGCGTGTGACCCGCGTGTTGATCACCTGCTCCTGGGCATGTGATTTACGGGTGACGCGGTTGCAAGTGGGTGTTACTGGCGCGATTGGCACCACTGTCTCCTTGGCCTTCTCTCTCTCTTTTTCAGATTCCTTTTCTTATTTGAATCGGTGTCTTTGACTTTCTCCGTATCTTTTTCTTTCTCTGCAGATAGTTCTTTCTCAGCAATTATTCCTTTCTCACCAGCTTTTTCTTTTTCTCCATCCTCGGGAAGATCCTTTATCCTATAGCTTTCCCGCTCATCCTCCTTGTCTTTTATGTCTTTATGGTCTTTTGTGTCCGTGGCAAGTAGGGATGATTCCAGTTCGTTACTTTCGCTGGCTTGCTCCTCCTTGACCTGCCCAGGTGCTCCTGCATCTGCTGACCCTGCTCTAGGTAGCTCCTCGGACTTGACTTCTTTGGCTTCTTTCAGATCCTTGATGGACTTGCGTCCGCGTATGACGGGCGCCATGGATCGCTCCACAGAGCTCTTCCTTTGGCAGCCTGATCCCGTTGGCTCTTCCGCGTTGTCTAATGCTCCGTCGCCGACCTCACGCCTGCTGGTCGTGGGCGAGCTGAGTAGGAGCAGTGGCGACGAGTGCCGGGTAACCCTCACGTTCTTTGCCGCCACTCCGTCACTGGCGCTGGGCGTGACGGCCGGCGTGAGCGTTGGCGTGGATCTAGGCGTCTTGGGTGCTGGATGGGGTTCCTTGGTGACATCCTCCTCCTTTCCCCCTTCCACCTCTGCTGCAGCTGTGGCTGCCGTTGGTCCTCCGCCGCCTCCACTGGCGGCGTTGGAGTTGTTGTTTTGATAATAATGACCAGCTCTTCGCCGGCGCCCATTGTTGGCTCCTCGCTGCTGGCCGGAATCTCCACGCTGGCATTGGCATTGTCGTCCAGGGGGGCAGCTGCTCCTGTGGCTGCTTCGTCTGCTCCTCCAGCTCCAGCTCCTCCTGGCGACTTCCGGCTAGACATCCTCGAGGGGCCCTGGGCAGCTGCTGCCGACGTTGCTGCTCCTATGTTGGCCGCTCCCCCGTCGCCTCCTTCTCGGGCTGCTGCTCCACCACCTGTTGCTCCGTGCGATCCGATGCTGATTGTTTCCAGTTCGAGTCGCAGTGATTTGGTCCCATTGGTTGACTGTGATGTGGAGGATTACCTGCAAAGGGGCGGAGATAAAAGGGTAAGTTACCAAGTCGTATAACTAATCCGCCATGTGGGAATAATACTTTAGTTTGCAAGGGGAAAATTCACTCAACCTAAAAGTAGGTTAAGTGCTCTACTTTTGCTTTAAATATCTCGCTTTTCTTTTTATGCCCTAACCATGGTAAGCACTCACAAAACATCTGACGAAAAAAAACAATATTATTCTCCAGAAAGTATCAGAATAGAAAAATAAAGAGTGTACACAACATATTTGCCTTTCTGAAAAAAGTAATATTTTTTCTTATCTTTCAATTTTGAATTTGGTTTGTGAAAACAATTTCCCCAACCATCTTTGAAAACACTGATAAGCACTTAGAAATGCCGTGAACTTATTGAAAACATTGAAAGGCTATCTAAACGCCTTTCAATGTTTTCAATACGTTTAAGGCATTTCAAAATTTTAATGCTAAGTTGAAAAATAATTTTAAAAGCCTTTGCTCTTTCAGATAAATACTAATAAACATTTTCTCCATTATAATCTGATATCGCAAACACATTACAAATTTTAAAGTATTTATATAAATACTAAAGCACTTTCAAATATAAAAAAAACATCTTCGATAAACAGCAAATAAGTTCTGAATGATAACTGTTGTTAATAAACACCAATAAACAAGAGAATATCAAAAGAAATTTCTAATTAGACGAGAGATAAAGAGAGCTTCACTTAACACCAGAGCCAAACGTGGAAACGTCTATCTATAGAACATAAAATAATTTCAAAGGACTTTTAAACACAAGTGGCGATTAGAGCTGGGCAGACAATTTTCTACTGACCGATCCGAACCGAAGCGAAAACCTTAGCGAATATCTATCTGGTAAACGTAGTTTTATGGCCCTGGCTTTCACCTGGCAAAAACGCAGGCAGCTTTCTTACCCCCTTTCAGCTAATCCCCAATCCAACGCCAATCCCCAGGACAATCCGTCCACTCCACTCCAGTAAAATGCGACTAGAACATTAAACATGCTTTTGCGGTTGCCAGCAAGCCGCCTTCTCCTTTCCAGCCCCCCGTTTCCTCCCCTTTTTACCGATTCTAAAAACAAGTTTTGGCAGCAGCTGGGAGCTGCGAGAATGCGAGGAAAGCGAAACGAGAAGAGAGGAGAGGAGACAGAAGAGACTGCCAGACGAAGAAGAAGCAGGAGGCCAAAGCGGACAAGCTGAGGAATTGATGGGATGTTGAATAATCCCCAAATTAAGTATCCTGCTTCTGATTCTTCTTCTTCATCTGATGATCCCAATGGATTTTGACAGGCGCCATTTTAGTGTGACCAGAGGGAGCGGCGCGACCTTCGGCTGCGGCTGCGGGATTTCAAATTGCAGATTGCACCGGCGAAGAAAAGCGGAAAACTTACACGGACACACACGCACACCACCAAGACACAACTGTCACGGTGACGGCAACAAAACAGACGAATAAAGGAAGTGAAAGAGAATGGCAAATAACAAAATGAAGACCCCGCAGCCGTATCGATGTGTGTATATACACAACCAAGTAGAACTCACACACACGCACGGCACAGTGTGCAAAAACGCCGCGATTGTAAACACAGACGGAACGGAAGAAGCGGAGGAAGCAGAGGAAGCGAACGGAAACTGGCCGCACAATTTTCACAAAGCGGAAAAATTGTCAAAGAATTGGCAGAGTTGCCAACTTTTGTCAAGCACATACACTGTCGCTCGCTCGCTCGCCGAAAAGGAAAATCCGTGGAAACTGTGTTCGGCAGAGTTGGAACAATTCTGAAGAGGGGAAAAACGAGACGGAGAACCAGAACAGTGGGGCACACACAAAAAATGGGTGGCAGTGACGTACAAGCACACCCAAAGCGAGCGCACAGACACGACCAGCGCACACGCACACACACAACAACAAGCAGGCAGGCAGGCAGCAGCAAGCAGCAGAAAATTTCTTTTCACTAGGTTTTCGCAAATAATACGAACGCGAGCAATAATAAACGAATGTATTTTGGCACCGCCGAGTACAGCTTTTCTTTTCACTGGGCACACACACAAGCCCGAGTGGGCGAGGAAAACCCTTTCCTTGCCTTTCCTTTCCTGTCCGTTCCGCAGGTACTCACCGAATAGCAACAAACAAAAAAAATAATAATAATAAAATAAAATGCAGAACCCGAACAAGAGTTGTGAACGCAAACACGGTGCGAAGCGAAATAACGAGCCAAAATGGAGAGCAAGAGAGCGTCGGTTGTTCCGACGGCGAATAAGGCCAATTTGCCGTGACTCGCCGCACTCTTCGCCGCTCGATATACTCACTATCGCAGGCGGTTTGGTGCAACCCTGCTTGTGGGCGGCGGCAGGCAATCCTGCTTGCAGGACTGTCTCCTTAAATCTAACCAAAATTTTTTATATTACGATTTCTCTATGGTCTCAGCTGCATTTATGGAGAAAGCGGGCTTTCTGCTATAAATCCCTTATCCTTGTTAAATATACTTACTTGTCTCTTTTATAGTATTCCAAATTAACATACATAAGTAATAAATATGAAATTAAATTATTAAACAAATTCAAGTTTAGCCATTATATTTAATGTTATACATAATTGTTTTTAGTACAATTTTCTTTTACAATTTCTTAATATTTAATACAGACACTTTTATTTCAAATCTGAACTAAAAATCCCAAATGGCAATTATTTAAGATTGAAGAAATATACATTTCGTGTACCGATTATATAGGTTTCATATAGATCCAAAGATGCATATAAATCAAGTCTTAACTAATTATAATCGTTACTGTTCGGTACGGAACAAACACATAACTTATGTAATTTAAAAATAAATCCAATTTGTGTAATTGAAACAATACTTTCAATTATTTTATTTTTAACGTACCTATTACGTTTTTAACATAAAAAAATGATTACCCCTCAACAAGTAAATCAAATATGAAATTTTTTAAAATAACTCTGCTGAACCAGATATGTACAGAAATATTTTGCAATAGTAGGGCACTGCACACGTCGGCGTGTGTTTTATGCCCGGTGTACGTGTTGTTTTTGGCAAATGTTTGTTCGCTCTTTTTTCGCCGCGTGCTCTCTCTCCGTTGCGAATTCGCCGCTATGTCGTTTGTTGTTGTTGCTGCTGCTGCTGATGCGTCTTTTGTTGCGTCGGCAAAAAGCGAAAAAGGACTCGGGGATAACAAAACGGGGTGGTAATTGGGAAAAAGGTAGAAGCAGAAGCAGCAACAACAACGATTCCCTTTCTAGGCCAAGCATGTTTTGGTTGTCCTGCGAATTTTTCCAGATTTTCCTCAACTTGCGATGCTGTAGCGTAGGTTGTTGCATGCTGAATTTTCTTTTTCCCAAGGCTAAGCTGAAAGGGCTGAATCCTGCAAGTGTCAGGCGGGCGTCCTTACGTAGTTCTTCACACAACACCCAAGAGTTTTCCCACCCACCCAAGGACCACTGCGATTACGTGTAACTGGGTTAAAGGCAAAAGCCTTAATTGCTGTGAAAATGAGGGAAAATCAATAGCTTTTTGCATTGCTTTGGCATTATTATGCAGCGTTCTTCTGTTTGATTTTCATTCAACCGCTGCTGCAAGGGGCTCGCAAAGCGCTTTTCCCAAACTGGGTCAAGTGAGTGGCCAGGACACACGCTTTTCCCTCGCCACTGACATCATCAATTAGTTACGAAAGACGAAGGCCACTTCGATCGATTATCCTGGTTGATTGGCCTCCCCTTTTGATCCTAGCTTCGACTGAGCGAAGTTCCTGATTCCCAAACCAATTTGGGCTAGGAAAATACTTTTGCATTCCGCCCACTCGATTAATTTCACCTAGAAACAGTTTGTTTTTCTGTTTCTGTACTGTGCGGTGCGCTCACATTTACATCAACAGGCACACACACTTTGAGTGTTTTGTGTGTCTGCGCCAAAGGCAATTGGAAAACGTAATGGCCGACAAAATGCCACGCAGTAAAGAAGAAGCAGCGATAGGCTTAGTGCGCAAAGCGCAATCGGCGATACGTGGATAAAAAGAAAACTTCCGGCAGACCTCAAAGCTCCACAAAAAAAAAAACGACTACAGCAAAAAGAAGCACCCCAAACCCATACATATGCATATAAAATATGAAAACCCACGTGAATGGGAATAAGAGAGCGGCAGAGAGCAAAATAGAGATCGCGGCGAATTCGCAGAGTTTTCAGAAGCCCAGTATTTGTGTTTGTGGTCGTCTTGCCAAGATTTTCCATTTTCCCAGGTGTACGGCTGTGTGTTAGTGTCCCCCAATTTGCAGACGGCGAGAAAACAGTTAAATTCCACACGCAAACAAGGCTTTTATGGTCACACACACAGCCACATTTTTTGCGCTCTCCGCCTTTGCCTCGCTCTTTATCGGCCTGCTCTTTTCGTCATTGCAGCGTCATTCGTTTTCGTTTCGAACGGTCGCCATATTGGTTTGAAGCGCCATTTTCTGGCGCTTTTTTCACCGACAGGGGTATAGTTTGCTTGGAATTTTCTTTTGGCATTCCATCGTACTGGCTGGGTACTAACTGTTTTATGTTTGAAATGTGTGATTTCATGTGTTTTTGGGGGAGAAAATCGAGGTGAAAAATTGGCCCATTAACATAATCATGCCGACTCGCTCACCCCCGCCCGATCTCCTTCCACCCACCCTCTCTCGGCGGCAAGTGGGACTACAGCTCGATAGTATCGATATATCGAGTATTTTTGTTTGAATATCGATTTTGATGTGGCAGTATATACATACAAATTAAAATATTTATTGCAATTTGCAATATTAATTCCTTCATGACCTTTTTTGCATATTTTTAGATGGCAACATCTAATATTATTGTATACATTATAATCTACATGTTTTATATTTAGACTTTCTCTCATGGAATCTATAAAAAAACTTTATTTTTAGCTTAGTTGCAAAACCACTGTGATGCTAGCTTTATAGAATATCTACTTTGAAACGTTTTTTTGTACTGATCGCCAGGTAACGCAAATATTTTTTTAAATAACTCAATTTAATGTAATCATAAGTTTATAATTTTTTTTTCTTTATCATTCATTCGATTTCAAAAAAGGCGTCAGTTTGTGTTTTAAAAAGATCGGCCATTGATGCATATCTCACAGAAAACCACGGTAGAATAACCATTTAACTGATGCATATCATTACTAATTGTAAGTGCCCTCAGATTAAGACTTAAACTTAATAAAATAAATGGTTAATATTTAGTTAACGCCACTGAATGATTAAGTATTTGTTGTAAAATCCTATTAAATCCTTATCACTTTATCCCCTAAAGCTTTTTATAACGTAAATCAAAAAAATACAATGTTAATTTACATTTTTTTTTATATCTTATTACTGTTTGTTGCCCTCCATTTATTTTGTCTTATGTTTTCAAGACTTTTAAACAATTTATTAAACTAAGTGGGAAATTGTATTCCTCAGTGCATTCAGCTTCACTTAGTGTTAAATAAAAATAAATATATATTTTTATTTATATTAAGAAAAAGAACAGTTTAAAAATTTTAAAATACGTTACAAAATAGACTAACAAACTGCCAAGGTGATAATACAAAGCTGCCAGCCCAAAAAAAACCAAATATCGATAACAGAAAATCCAATATCGATTGCTTCACGGTAAATTAAATACTGAATGGTATTTTATTTTATTATGGCTTATACTTGCACTTTGTTTTCAAGGAATTCGTCAGCAAGATGTTTGCTAAATTCGTGATAATCAGTGCTGCCCTAATCCTGGCCAACTGTCACGCGGTGGCTTCGGAAGGCAACGCGGTGCTGCCGGAGAACTTCGTGGCCGCCGCCCAGCGGTCCACGCACACCAACAACTGGGCGGTGCTGGTGGACGCCTCGAGATTCTGGTTCAACTACCGGCATGTGGCCAATGTGCTGTCCATCTACCGCTCTGTAAAGCGACTGGGCATCCCCGACTCCCAGATCATCCTGATGATCGCCGACGACATGGCCTGCAATGCAAGGAACCCGCGTCCTGGCCAGGTTTACAACAATGCCAACCAGCACATCAACGTGTACGGCGACGACGTGGAGGTGGATTACCGCGGCTACGAGGTCACCGTGGAAAACTTTGTGCGCCTGCTAACGGGGCGCACCCAGAACGGCACCGCGCGCTCTAAAAAGCTCCTATCGGACGCCGGCAGCAATGTGCTTATCTACCTCACCGGCCATGGCGGCGATGGCTTCCTCAAGTTCCAGGACTCGGAGGAGATAACCAGCCAGGAGCTGGCCGACGGGATACAGCAGATGTGGGAGAAGAAACGGTGCGAAATCTTAATCCCTTACACTCTTAGCCTTTCAAAACAGTTGTTAGTCTCGTTACTTAGTTGTGCGATCATCTAATAAGAAGGTTACAATTCTTAAGTGCTCCTTGTAGTTTGAACAAATTTATCCAATAACTAATATAGTTTCTGTGGGATATTAATCCCGTAGCCTTCCAGATATATAGCTTGTTATGTTAAAATTTGTTCTAATCTACTGAAACATATTTTTGATCCACAATTTTATCTAAGAACTAATGTAGTACCACCCAGTCTAATCTAATAATGCATCCAAATGATAATGTATTCTATTTTAAACATAAGCAATGAAACTATGTTTGTTAGGAGAATAAGAAACCCAATATATGTACAATAAGCAATATAGCTAATAGCCCACCTCTCTTTATTTTAGATACAACGAGCTGTTCTTCATGGTGGACACTTGCCAAGCTGCTTCGTTGTACGAGAAATTCACCTCGCCGAATGTCCTGGCGGTGGCAAGTAGTCTAGTAGGCGAGGATTCCTTGTCGGTAAGTCAGATACAGATACAGATACAGTCAGATACCTACGATCCTCATGCATGATTTTAAATCCGCAGCACCATGTGGATCCTTCGATTGGCGTGTACATGATCGATCGCTATACCTACTACGCTTTGGAGTTCCTGGAGAAGGTGCAGCCGTTCAGCAAGAGGACCATTGGGGAATTTGTAAGTCCACTCGTGAGATTTTCCAAAAGATTTTCAATTCTGAGCCGCAATCTTTTCAAAACAGTTGCAAGTGTGCCCCAAGCGGGTGTGCATTTCGACAGTGGGCGTGCGTAAGGATCTGTACCGCCGAGATCCGCACAAAGTGCCCATCACCGACTTCTTTGGAGCTATACGACCGACACGGGTCTCCACCGACCGCATTAACGTGACCCTGGCCAACGAAGAGTAAGTATTTGGCCGAACACTAGCGGAAATCGTTCCAAAAACACATGCTTTTACAGCGATTTCGTTGTCGACAAAGATGACCTGGTGGCCAAGAAACCCTTCAAAATTGTGATGGAGTCACAGTTTCCGTCCGAGCTTTTTAAATAGACTGCACTGGCCAACGTTTATATGATTCATGTGATAATATTAATTTTATTCGTAAATACATCATTTCATTATTAATACATGTGTAATTTATTAAATTTATATGTGATCTCGAATCGTGCTTTAAAAATTCTCAATTACGGGCTTAGTTCGTCTTAGTTATCTGTTTTATATTTGCTAACATTTTATTTCATTTCCATTTCATTATCAATTATCATTTTTCGGTTCTGTTGCCGTTTGTGTTTCCTTTTCTCTTATGCATTACATCAATGTATCAGTTAAATTATACTTTTTGGTTACCACTACATCAAACGTTCACTAATCAATCAATCAATATCAATCCATCGTGTAACATTCATATCAAATCCAAAAAGAAACAAAAACCATATTGTATACTTATATAAAAGGTAAAAGTCGCTCGCGACCGCTATGTAGAATTAGAAATGCACAAAAAAAAACAGTATTTCTATAATTTTCCACGGCGATTCGTTATGGTTTTTCCTTTCCTTTTTTTCTTTGGATTTGGTTTCACAATTTTCTAATTTGGGTATACACAAATTCAAAGAGTATAACAATGGCCTCAGAAGAGAGATCTCTTCTTAGCGTTTACTCCTCTTCGTTTCACAAATGTTTTTGTTTTATCATATGGAAGGATCTACTTCGTTTTAATTATTGAATTGTTTAATCAATACACATATACACCTAGTATACATATACGGGTTTAATTAGATTTCCTCCTTTGCTTTTTGCTTATTTTTTTTCTTTCTTTGTTTACTTTTTGTTTCATTGCATTCAGTCCCATAATGTGAGTTGTAGGCTTGGGTTGTCCTCAAGATCAAGATCCAGATTAAGCACCATAAGAAGTTCATATTGCATCCACGCTATACACTATGGGTATGGGACTTGGTGGACATTGTGGACATTGTGGACATGATGGGCATGGGCTTCTGCCCAGGATGAAAATGGATCTAGGCAAGCGGAGTGAGTCGAATACGGATGCGGTTGTGGGTGTGGGTGAATGGGTTAAGAGGATCAAATGGGTCAAGTGGTGAGTTGAGCATTTAAGTTTTCGTTTTGTTTTGGGGTACAACAGTTTGATGTACGATAAGCCGCAGCTGGTTAGGTTAATCCGGGAGTGTGTAAATCGTTAAAATTAGCTAACTAATGTTATATCTCGAGACGCCAGATGGTTGGGCCAGGAAGAGCCCCTCAATCCCACTCCTCGTTCTCATGTATTTACAAAGACACTTCTTATTTTTCCAGCGGGAGCAGTCCTCCATCTGACCCTAGCCTTATTAATCAAATGGGCGGTTTACTGGATTTGGAAGGGATTGAAAGGATGGGCGGAAAGGGAAAGAAGGGACAGGTTCTTTGATTGATTTAAATCTCGATTACAGTTATGTTTAAAGTCTAACACTTATTTGATAACACGCTGTGCAAAAATATTTTTTTTTGACTCTTTTTTTTCAGATGCTGTTTATCCCGCATTTACTCTACAAAAAATGTTAATCCTTTTAGCCGTCTGTCTGTTGCCCTTTTTTCCATATCCATATTCATATATTGATTATTATGTCATCGCTTATAAATCCACATATATACGTACTTTAAATATTCTTGCTATTTGCTATTTCGCATTGGTTTTTGCATCGTTTTCTCGTAAAAAAACTCTCTACGGAAAAAAAATCGAAAATAACGCTTTGAAGGCAATTTGATGTCAGACTCTTGCTTATTTCTCATCTTCTGTTCTTCGTTTTTTTTTTATTTGAATAACATTGTTTTCTTGTTTTTGCTTAATTTCTCTATTTCCGTTTCTTCGCTTAGCCCTAGGTTTCGATATTTATTTGAAAGAGCTTGTTGGGGGAGGGTTGGAGTTGGGGTTCATGGACTTAGTTAACGGGTTTTCGCTATTCACACGAGATTCCTCCGATTTCTATTCAGGTCAAGCCAATTGCCATTTCCGCTGCATACTTTTTTGGGCCAAGTAGATAAACAAACCAGAACCTTGCAGAATTCGTGTTGAAATTCAAATTTGGGACTAGTTTATATTCATTTATAATTGAAACTTAAAAAAAAAAAAAGGAAGTTTGCTAAGTAACCCCAAAAAATGGAATGACTCCATACTGTTCTATATACAAACCAATTAAAACCGAAAAGTTTTGAGGCACAAAAGGCCGGGTAGAGGTATAAAAGTAAATAAAAAACATAAAACATATTCAAGAATTACATTTATTCAAAAATGTTGTCAAAAAAATGTATACAGACAGCAAAAAAATCAACAAAATTAATACATTTACAAAATAAAACGTAGTACGACGATATTGATAAAAATCCGGGCATCAATACCGATAGGCGTTTGGGGTTGCGACGATAACACGATTACGATATATAATTGCGTAATCGGGCTTACACAAAAAAAAAATCCTTTCTTTTTTTTGTTTTTCTTATTCATTTCTCTTCTTAAACTTTCTCTTGTTTGTATGTACTATGCGTAATTTATGTGTGTAGTATGTGATTATGCGTTCTTAACTTAGATATAGTGTGTGTGTGTGTGGGGTTGTGTGTGTGTGTGTGGGGGTTGGGGTTTTGGGGTGTTAGGTTTTGGGCTCGATAACTAACAGTATCTAACAGTATAATTCTGCAAGAGTTGCGAGCGAAGTTCTTTTAATGGTTGATGTGTTAATTTGATCTGGCCGTCCAGTTTCCGTTTTGCGCTAACTTCCGTTTCCATTTCCGCTCACCCTACCATTCCCCCTTCTCAGTGACAAATTGCTCTACTTCTCTCTGCCCCCAAAACGGATGTACACTAAACTAGCTAGTTGGACTCTACTATTTATACTTTATGTGGTTGAATCTCCCGCCCTACTTCGCTCTCCTTCTGCTCCTTCTGCTCCTCCTCCTCCTCCTTCTTCTCTCTCGTTACACAATTATTATATATACGTGCATGAGCCTATACTTTAGATATATTTTTAGTTAAAAAAAAAAATAGATAACTGACATATGCACGCATCCTAAATGCTTGCTATAGCTGTGTGTGGCATTGTGGCTACGTAAACATTACATACTCATTATATACTCGTTACATACTCGCTACTTACTCATAAACCTACTCATTTAACACTCCGCGAACTTTATCGTCCATCTCCTCTCAGCAAAAACACAAAAAAAATTACATGATTAAAATGTTTCAACTTTGCATATGCATATATGCATAATGCATATCGTTCCTTAGTATGGTTGTGTGTGTGTAAGGATTGAGGATCAAATATGGGTGTGAGTGTGTGTTTTATGGGGTATAGTACAGGGATCCAACAACTAGACAAACTAAAATACACGATAGATCAATTAGGCTCTACATTATGCATGTAGCAATAGTAATAGTAATAATCGATATAAGCCATAACTAATGAATAGTTAATAGGTAATGATATCCAGACATAATCATAATCATAATCATAAATCGTAATCATAAATCGTAATCGTAAATTGTAAGTGGTAATCATAGTGAATAATCATAATAAAACATGCTCTACGTGTACGATTCTAAAATAATTCAGTCATCAGGTAACATTGTTTTGAACACAACTACAGTAACAGAAGCTGAGGTGGCTGTGGGCGTGCGCGGGGGCGCTCGTTGGCGCGGGGGCGTGGCAGTGGTCGTGGCTGTGGCAGAGGCGGAGGCAGAGGCAGAGGCTCTGGCAGTGGCGGCAATAATATTATTGTTATTCATATAGTTATTGTTGAAGTTGTTGTAGTTGTTGATGTTGATATTGCTGTTGTGTGGTGTTGTTGGTGCTGTTGTGGTTGTTGTTCTTGTTTTGTTGATTTTCGTTTTTAATTGTTGTTGTGGCAGTGGTCGTTGCTGTTGTTGTTGTTGTTGTTGTTGTTGTGGTGCTAATGTTGCTTGTGATTGTGTCGTCGTCGTCGTCATCATCACTCCTGTTGTTGTTACTGGCGTCGTCGACCCGGCAGTCCATTGTTGTTGCTGCTGCTGCATTGCTGCTGCTGCTGCACGTGTTGCTAATGAAGTCGTTGATGATAACGATGATGATGGTGTGGCTGATAATGATATTGATGTTGCTGCTGTTGTTGATGTTGCTGTTGTTGCTGTTGTTGTTGTGGGAGCTGCTTGCTGTTTTTGGGGCATGGCTAGCAGCGGCAGCAACTCATCGTCGGTCTGCGTTTGAATGTTGACCGTGTTGTTGCTGCCGGCCCCTGTTGCTGCTGTTGCCTTCAATCGGCCGCAACAGTTGCCGTTGAGCAGACGCACTGCTGTCCTGGCTAGCAACGTTAAGGGGAGGAGGGGTGGAAGGGGGGGATGGAGGGACACAAACGTTATCGCAAACACAAGGCTCACAATTCTTTCTGCTTACCATTCGCCACTTGACCCTCAATCAGGCCCAGTTGGCGATTGCGTCCAGGTGTTGCTGTTGCCGTTGCTGTTGCTGTTGCTGTTGCCGTTGCTGTGGCCATGCCCACTGCTGCTCCAGCTCCCAATCCTTTGGTGGCAGTATTGACAGTATGGTTGCTGCCAAAGTTGATTATCCTTCTGGGTAGTTTCTGTTGCTGTTGCTGCTGCAGCGCCAGCAACTGCTGCTGCTGCTGCTGCTGCTGCTGTTGGCGTGCAGTGGCTATCTCGCTTAGACTGGCTAAGGTCACAGCTGTTTTCAGCACATGCGCAGGCGTGGGCGACGTTGTTGCTGCTGTCGTCTCCGTCGTTGTTGCAATCGCTGTTGTTGTGGCTGTTGCTGTTGCTATTGCTGCTGCTGACATGGAACGCTGCTGTGACATTAAGGCCGTGTGTAGTATTGATGTATATTGTTGCTGCTGCTGTTGTGGTTGCTGTTGATGCTCAAGTCTTTTGCTCTCTTCTAAACTGTGGCTGCTGCTGCCTGTTGTCCTGCCGCTGGCCAAAGTCCCTGTTGCTGCTGCAGTGTCAGTGTTGCTGTTGCTGCTGCTGCTGTTGTTGCTGTTGCTGTGGGAATAATCCCTGGGAGTGTCGCCGCTGGCCGAGGAGCGTGCTATCTGCTCGGCAGCCGCCGTTAAGGTGGCCAATGTGGCGGCCGCTCCGCTTAACAGCGAAGTCTTCAAAATGGACGTGGATTGTGACTGCTCCTCCTGATCCCGCTCCCGCTCCCGCTGCGGCTCCTCCTCCTGCTCATCCTCCTGCTCATCCTCCTCCTGCACCTGCAGTTTTCGCTGGGCTCCGATCTCGATCTTAATCTTGGGCAGATCCCGCAGCAACTGATGTTGCTGCTGCCTGCTGCGGCGCCGCTCCTGTTGCTGCTGCTGCTGTCGCTCCGGGAGGATCGGTATTGGAATCGGATTCGGACTCAGATTCGGATTCGGTATCGGTGTCGGATCAGGACCTGGCGGTGGCGCCGCCAGCTGGTGGTTGGCGGTGGGCAGCAGGCCGTGCTCAAGCATCTGCTACCTTATGCTCGCCGAGTTGAGCACGAAGGGCACATAGAACATCTTGCTCTCGAGCAGCAGACTGGCCGCAGCCTGGATCTAAAAATAAAAGCGGCAGGGATAGTGGTTAACCATGGTGCAAGGATTAGTCGGGAACGAGGATCTCTGTAGACTATCCGGATATACATTCATTCAAACTTTTCTTTAAGGTGTTCTAAGTCCAGAAAAAAAACCTTAATTTTAGAAAAAAAATTCTTTCATTTTAGGCATAAAAGTCTTAACAAATAAAGGATCTACAAAATTTACTAAGACCATGTAGCCGGCCATATATATATATTCCCTGTTTTCTAAGGAAGTAAGACTTTAAGTGGTTGAAACATTTGAATTTCTCATACTTTCCCTTTTTGGTTATAAGTTGCTACAACGTGACGTATAGCTGAACTTGTTTCCTAAATATAAACCAAATACTTTTAAAGCTCTTAGTTTTTTAAAGATTCTATTAAAATAAAAAAAAAAGGATTTAAAATATAAAATTCTCACACTATTTCGAGTAAAGTTTTAAGCTTATGAAAACAGCTAGCAAAAATAGTTTGGAAGTGAATTTTGAAAAACGTTTTTAATTTTTATTTTATTTTTGATAAGTAAGCATTGTGATAAATAAAAAAAAGTTCTCCTATGCACTTTAAATTTCAATTATTATTATTTTGACCGCAACTATTATATATGTGCCTATTACGGTTGACTACAGACTACTTACCTCGGGTATGTGGGAGAGCAGCTCGCTGAGCCTCGCCTGCGGATTCTGCGGCGAGGAGTTCTGCAGGTAGGAGCGCAGCACCTGGACGTACCGCTCCTGGATGCTCTCCAGTTCCACTTCTGCTGGATTTACGAATGGAAAATAGAATGCGAGAAGAGGGTAACATGAGCATCAGTATGAATGGACTGGGGCAAGTCGAACCACACGACGTACCTTTGTTCAGCAGTATGTAGACCTTCAGGCACACGTACTCCTCCATCTTGAGCTTGATGCGCCGGAACATGATGGTGATCTGGGTCATCTTGTCCACCATGTGGCCGACGTCCAGCTTCAGCTGCTCCATGGCTATGGGCTGGCCCATCAGCGTGGTCAGGCATGTTTGCAAGGTGCTCAGATGCGAGTTCACCTCGCTGACGAATTCCGGATCGTCCTTGTGAAGCGGCTGGGCAGGCGAAGAGGCTATGGGCGTGGTGGTGCTCAGCGGTGTGGCGGCGGTGGGCGTGGCCAGCGGCGTTGATGCCGGCGAACCATGCCTGCTGCCCGGCGTTCCCCCTTCGCCGCCGCCGCCCGGCTTCGCTTGCCATGCAACGCTTGGTAGGCGGCCGTGGTCAGGATGAGTATCTCATGCCACTTGTCGGTCAGCAGCTTGGTGTGAATCTCCACGGGGATTTCCAGATAGAAGGGCAGCTTCTTTGTCCACGACACCAGCTTGTGCACTATCGAGTCCCCAATGTTGCATAGCTTTTCGCTAATCTCCGACTTGTCCTCGAGGAACTCGCTGAAATGCGGCAACGTGGCAATGTCCTCCATGGCATCGCAATCGATCAGGGTTTGGATCATGGCCAAAGCATGCTCGTACGAGATCTGCCGATCCTTGGACGAACTCACCGCCGAGTCGAGGCGGTGACGCAGATGCACAATTTCGCTGGGATTGGTCAGGGCCGTCTTTAGTATTGTTCCATTGACCAGGTGTGGTGGAAGTTGGGCACCTCCGCCTCCGCCTCCTCCTCCTGATCCCCCACCTGGCTGCTGGTGATGGTTCTGGTGACGATCCTGCTGCTGTTGCTGATGCGGCGAGCCCATCGAGAGATGCGGAGAAGCCTGTTGCTGCTGCTGCTGCTGCTGCTGCTGTTGTTGTTGCTGTTGGGCCGGACTATGCATGGGCGGAACCTGCAGCAACTCCGGCTTGAGAACCGGGCCCAAGAACATGGGCTTCAGATCCATCAGCTTGGCCTGTTGCTGTTGCTGCTGCTGCTGTTGTTGGTGCTGCGCAGCGGCCGCCACTGCGGCGGCCAGTTGCTGCTGCTGCGGCGACAACAGGTGGTGCGGTGAAAGCTGCGGGTGGTGCTGCTGCTGCGAGTGGTGCGACTGGTGACCCTGGTGTGGGTGCGGGTGATGCAGCGGCGAGTGCAATTGCTGGTGTTGCTGGTGCTGCTGATGCTGCTGCTGGTGTTGTTGCTGCTGCTGTTGGACGACCTGTTGCTGCTGGGCGGCCTGCTGCTGCTTCTGGTTGGTCTTCTTGTGCTTCTTGTACTTCACCTTGTACAAGTTGTAGACGGCGCCGCTGTTGCGACCGCCCGGCATTCGATCCTCGCGAACGGCTGAAAAAGGGGGTAAAAGGTGAAAAGGTAAGGAATGTGTTGGTCAAAAATCCAGGGCGTACCCACCTTGCAGCACCATGCCCTGCTCGATGCACTTCTTAAATCGACAATACTGACAACGGTTGCGCTGTGCTTTGGTTATCTCGCAGGTGCCGTCCGCCACGCAGGTGTAGACCCGTCGGTTCTGCACCGTCCGCTTGAAGAAGCCCTTGCACCTAGCGGATCATTCAAGGAGAGTTCTAGGATTAGGCTGTGTACTTTGGTGGGGAATTACAAAACATCTTGAGAAAAATTCGCGAGTTGATTGATGTTCCTAAACCATTTTTAAGCCTTATTGATCATATGACAAAATAAATATACACCATATCTTATTTCTTTTATTCAACTGACAACAAAAATTGAATAGTAAAAATAAATAAATGCGTATAAATTACACGATAAAACAAATGTTTTTGATGCTTCTTGTTTTGTAATTTGATTGCCAATCTTATCGGACGTAAACTGGAATTTCTGTAACGTTTTTTTATAGCTTCGTGATTATTAGATTTTAAAATCTAAAACATTTTCTTTTAAATTTAAGACATTGCGCAATGTTTTTGTATAAATCACTAATAGGAAATGTAATGTCCGTAGAAATAAATTTGTTGATCAAAGGCAACAGTTCGTATGAGTGATATATTTTCAATCTAATGCGCAGATCCAAAAACGCATTTTTTTCAACATTTTCTTCTACTATTGACCTTAAAATTTTGAACACCCTAGTAATTTAATAATAAAATAATCTTTTTCCTTTTATTACAATAGTAGTAAAAAATTATGTATTAATAACAATTTTTTAATTAATATGCACACAATAATGGCAAAATGTTTAGTCCCAATGATTTCTTTCATGGCTACACTAATATTGTTATATTTAGAGAATTGGCAAATAGTGAAATGTTTTAGGTTTCTTTTGAAAATTGTCAAGGACTTACCCCTCGCACGTGATGATGCCGTAGTGCAGGCCGGTGGCCTTGTCCTCGCAGATCATGCACACGAGCGGCTGCTCGTCCTCGTCGGTGGGCTCGTGTGGCGCCTCCAGGCCGCGTCCGCCAAGGCCGCCACTCACGCCGCCCACTCCGCCCAGACCCGTGGAGTTGCTGCTGCCCCACTGCTGCTGCTGGGCGCTCAGATTGAGGGCCTGCAGCTGGCCAGGCGGCAGCTGCGAGTAGTCGCCCGCCCACAGACGCTCCATGTTGAGGGCGTGCGGGGTGCGGAAGGGGTGGGGCCGCGACCTCATGTCCTGGATGCGCGTCTGTCCCAGGGAGAGCAGCAGCTGGGCGGCCTCCTCGTTGTTCTGCGGTGTGACCGAGGAGTTGCCGCCGCCCGAAACTGATCCTCCGCCGGAGGAAGAGGGCGTCAGTGATCCCGCCGAGGGCGAGGATAGGCAATGTTGCTGCTGGCTCAGCGCCTGTTGCTGCTGTTGCTGCTGTTGTTGCTGCTGTTGCTGCTGTTGCTGTTGCTGCTGCTGTTGCTGCGACTGTTGTTGCTGCTGCGACTGGTGGTGCGGCGACTGCTGTTGCTGCTGCTGCTGCGGATGCTGGCCCACCGAGGGCGGCGGTGGCTCATAGCCCCACACCATGGTGCGCACCCCGCAACTCTCGCCCATGATGACGGTGGGCGTGCCGCGGGGCGGCGTCTGCGAGGGCGTCTGCGGCGACAGTTGCGAGGATGACGAGGAGGAGGAGGGATGCGGCGAGGGGCACTGCACGGGGCCGCCACCTCCATTGCCGCCGGGTCGCAGGTTGCCCAGCGGACCGCCAATCACCTCTGGCTTCACCCCATTGATCCGCGCATTGCTGAAGCAGACCATTCGCTGGGCGGCCACTGCCGCCGCTGCTGCCGCCGCTGCCCCGCCCGCGGATTGCATGAGATGGGGCAGTCCGGCGGCCACCTGCTGATGCACCTCGCTCTTCACCCGGAACAGGATGGCGGCATCCCGGTTGCTGTTCCTCAGCGCCAGCGAGGCGGGATGCATTAGGGCCAGTGCTTGCGGTTGCTGCTGTTGTTGCTGGTGGTGTTGCTGCTGTTGCTGCTGGTGTAGATGCTGCTGCTGCTGTTGTTGCTGCTGCTGTTGTTGCTGTTGCTGCTGCTGGTGGTGCTGCAGGTGTGGCGACTGTTGCGGGTGATGCGGCGACAAGTGACGCTGACCCACATTCGGCTCCTTCTTCACCCTCACCAAAGAGTGGGGCGAATGTTGCTGCTGCGGATGCGACACCTGTTGCTGCTGTTGCTGCTGCTGCTGCTGGCCCAGCAAGTGATGCAGATGGAGCTGCTGCTGCTGGGTGAGGTGCTGCATGGACTGGCTGAGCAGGTGCTCTGTGGGCGGGCTACTCTTGCGCAAAGTTAATGGCTGGGTGAGTTGCTGGTGAAGATGGTGCGTCTGGACGATGGTGGGTCCACCACCCAGGCTGTGGGTGGGCATGGGTGGACTGGCGGACAGCCGGCTCAGATGCTGCTGCGAAGAGCTGATGGACTGTTCCCGCTCGCGCTCTCGCTCTCTATCCCTGTCCCGCTCTCTGTCTCGATCCCGCTCCCTTTCTCGTTCTCGTTCCCGCTCCCTCTCCCGTTGTGTACTGGATGTGGAGGAGGGTGAGGCTGGCGGCGGTGGCTCTGATTTGATCCGCGATGGCGTCACTAGAACCGTTACATGTCCGGCCGCCGCTGCTGCTGCTGCCGCCGCTGCTTTGGTCTCCTGCTCCCGCTGCTGATGGAACGCCAGCATTTTGCTGGACACGCTGAGCAATCGTTCCTCCTTCACGGAGCGTATCACACTGCTCCCTGTGTTGGTGATCCCGATCCCCATCCCCATTCCCATCCCCATTCCGATCCCGATTCCTGCTGTGCCCACCGCCGAGGAGGCGGAGGACAGCACTCCATTTGTGGGCGTGACCATTGGACGACCCGTCGTCGTCGTGGTCGAGGGCTTCTCCTCCAGCGAATCGGGCGAGGCGCGACTGCTTCCGCTGCCGCTACCATTGCCATTGTTTTGGTGTTCATTGATTGCCACTCCTGGAGGAGGTGCTGCTCCTGCTCCACCAGCTCCTCCCACTTCTGCGCCAGTTGGTCCTGGACTGGATCTCGCCGGCTCTGCGGGCGGCGGTGACATCACAGTGGAGGCGGCAGCCGCCGAAATGGCACTGCTCGAGGAGTGGATCTCGGTGTGCTCCTGCTTGATGTGGCCACCAACCTTGTTGCTGCTACTGCTGGCGGGGCAGGTGGAGGAGGCTCCGGTTCCTGATCCGGATCCGGTTCCGGCTGTCGGCGAGGCGGAGGAGTTGCTGGATGACGTGGAGCAGGAGGATGACGAAGTGGAGGAGGAGGAGGACGAGAGTGAGGAGGTCGAGGATGTGGCTGCTGCCGCCGTCGTTGAAGATGTGGCGACGCAGGGTCCCGCTCTGGAGGCTGTCACCGCTGTCCCGCCAGCTCCTCCGGTTTCAGCCACCGCTGCCACAACCGCTGCCAGAGAAACGGTGACCGCCGACGAAGATGACGATGACGATGCCGCCGTTAGCGGTAGAGGCAGCGACATGGGCAGCGGCAGGCTCATCGGCAGGGGGAGGGGCAGTGGCAGGGTCAAGGACGCCGCCCCCGCCGAACCACTGTCGCAGAGCTTCGGCGACATGGGCGCCAACAGATCCGGCGACGAGGTGGACGTGTCCGCTATGGACTCGCCGTCACTGCTGCATCGCGAATCGATTTTCCGCCGTTTGAGTTTGAGGTCTTGAAAAAGGCTCATTTTATCGAGCTCGCTGTACGGGCCACGGCTCAGTGTCATAATTCCTAAAAAGGGTTGAAAAGAATAGAGGGGGAAAGATCCAAAGGATCAGGTTTAGTGGTTAACCAATACATCGAGGATCATATACAATCTAACTGTTGTCTAGATCACAGGTTTTGTTTAAACCCTTTAAAAATGTTCACTTAAAACATATATATTTATAATGTTAAAGGAATAAATTTCTCATTTCCATGAAATATTAAGATGTTTTTGATAGATATACGAGAACCTTAATCTTAATGTTAACTATTTAATTAAGGCTTCCATTTTTAGTTATGTATATATTTGTATATAAATAGCTAAGTTTAACAAGAGAATAGAACACTACACCCAGAGAAAAATCATGGTAAATCCAAATATATTCACTTTGAATTAAATATTTTCGGTACGGTAACGCCGAGGGGTGCTTTGTTTAAATAAAGTGTGTTGCACTTTCATTTTATTTTTAAGTATGGAAAAATGTAGTTTTAAATTAAAATAAAATTTAAATCTACAATTTTCCTATTGGATAAATCAATTAAATATGTTAGTAACTACATGATACATGATAAAACAATGTTATTTTTAAATATTTTAATGTTTATGTGTTTTTCTCTGGGTGTATATATATCGCTTGAAACATATTCACTGTTTGGTAAAAACATATCGCATCGCATATAATAAAATATACAACTAATTCCTAGATCAACGATTTAAGCTTAAGAAATTCTCAGACACCGCATGCGTGGATGCTATGCATATATACATAAGTTCGCATAAATTTGTTGCGGAAGTTTCTTTTCTTTCCGATTTTTGTTTTTGCATTGATTTGCTGATGGAATATAAACAAAAACCGAGCAATTTGCATTTACTTCCCCACTAGCAGCAACAGCTGTCGAAAGGCAGAAAAAAAGAAGCCAGCGAATAACTGGTTAAAGCGAGCAAAAGATTTGGTCGAAAAAGAAGCCGAGATATGAGGAATTCGGTTAATTACATGAGCTTGATCGATCAGCAGTCTCAGATCTGAGCGGTATTATATATGGTTGCTTCCCCCAAAGCAGAACTCTTTCACCAAAATGGGTCAAATCTTCTTCTTTACTATATTTTTTGCCTTTTGGTGTTTCTGTTTCTGTTGCTGCTGTTTGCAGATGTTGCTGTTGGGTATTTATGTTGCTGCTGTCGCTTGATGTTGGTCTTGTGCTATCATATCGCTTAACGATCAACAGATTACAATGCAACAAATAAGTGTTGCAAGGGGCGTTGGTATTTGGTGGTGAATGGTTTTTGGTACACAGAAAAAAAATATTGGCTGAAGTGATTTTGTTAAACTAGTAAGATTACTTGATCGAACTTTTAAATTTTCAAATACAAATTTGTATCGTTTTCAGTTGGAAACAAAATTTTGTGTGCTTGTTTCTTATCAAATCATAGTTTTTTGTAAACAAAGCATTTTTTAGTATATGACAGTTTTAATGATGTAACCATTAACGCATAACTGAAAAATTCCCAAAAAATAAATTTGTTTTGTTGGGGTGAAAAGTACAAGTCTAATAATTTACATTATTTTGTAATAACTTTTATATAATATTACTCCATTTATAAAGTAATGGAATTAAATAATCCCTTTTCCGATCTAAATATGTTCTACTATTTTTTCCTACGCTTTAATTTTAATTTAAGCATAATCTGAGATTTAATTTGTGGGGGCAAATGTACGAGTCGAAAAATGTTCATCATTTGCAAATATCCTTATTATTAAACGAGCTCTGACATTTACAATAGAATAAAATATTTTGTTTTTCGATTACAAATGTTATACTATTTGATTAGGATTTATTTATTTAGAGGCACATTTTAAAACAGATTTTTATTTAGAATGGCCGAAAGTTAAAGTTAAAAAATTTGCATATTTAACCATGAAAATTAAGCTTAAAATTTTTTCTCTCACATTGCAACGTTTTAAAAACTGATTTGTTGAGCTATATAATGTAGCATTAATGGTTATAACTCTGTTGTAAGTGGACTTTTGAGCTTAGAATGAACTTTTTGTAATGAGTTGTAACAATTCTTTCTGGAAAGTCCTGAACATTTTTTTTCTGTGCAGTTGCAATAGTTGAACTTTCGATAGTTCATTCTATTCTATGTCCCTCGCTTGTTCCCTCTTCCTTGCTCCCTTGCTCTCTTGATCCCTTTCGCTATCTCCGTCTCTATCTGACCGATTCGATTCGGTCACTTGGTGCGTTGGCCCAGGAACGACTTTTCCATCTCCCCCCGATCAATCCCTCTCCCACTCGTACTCCCCCTTTTTTTCTCTATCTACCCAGTGGCGATCTCTTTATGCACTCACTCACACACTCTCGCCGAGAAATAAACCATATTGCTTCGGGTGGCAAAAGTTCTCTCGGCTGACTTCGTCGACAGAGCCGACGACAATGTCGTTTGTGTGAGTATTTTTAAAATTTGACCTATTTTCATTATCAAGCGCAAGATTATTCTAAACAATAAAACCATGCGTGCCTCTCTGCGTCTATATCTTTTTTTTTTCTATGTTTCTATGTGTGTGTGTGGGCGCGTGGAGTCGACTGCGACTTCTACACGCAATTGTATATGTACATACTAGAGTTCAGATACGCGCAGGCATATGGAGAATAGATATATACTTATGTATATACATAAATGTATAAAGCCGGAGGTACCTGTTTCCCAGATCAACAGAGGACAGAAAACAGAGGACAGAATTTACCATAGTTTCACCCAGGTTGTCCGTCTAATCTTGACTAACTGAACCACTTGAGGTCTAGGTGCGATTAAATCGTGATCGAAGGGAGATCTAACCAGAATGGGCGAGAAATGGAGAGAAAGTTTTGGGAATGGACATCATACACGGTCAAGAACGATGGAAAGGTGTTCGAGTAAATAGTTGTTATCAACTGGAATGCCAGAGAGTTGTTAATAGCTAGAAACTTATTATTAAATAAATTGGTAATTGATTTGTATAATCAACCTTAAAAAGCGGCGGACAAATTATATCTAACACTTTTATCTTTAAAACTGAACAAGCTATCAACAAATTCTGTCAGGTCTTGTACATTTTTGAAACTATGTTAAGCTTTACCTTTTAAGTACTTTAAATTCATTTAAAGATTGTGAATAAAACAAACGCCTAATAAATCAATATGGAAACGTTAAATATAAGATACAAAATAGATTTTCTTGAGTCTTACTTTACTTCTTTACAAGTAAAGTGAAATTTTTTATTGCGGAAAAGCATTCCAATAAGTTGAAATTACACCAAAAATGTGATTAAATTTATAACCAATCTGAAAGTCTGTTTAGTTTTTCAAAATCAGTATTAAATATTGACATTTGAAATATGCATTTATCGTCAATAGTCTACATAAGATAATAATAATAATAATATGTTAAAAAGTAACATTTTTAAATTGATTAGATAAGTTGGCTTAGGAATCCATTAAATATTAAAAATTGTTGTTGTGCTTTGGGAAGTGGGTAAAGCGGTTGTCAAAAAGAAAACTTAGAGTGGAAAAACTAAGCCGATTCTTGACCCTCCAAGTTAACATTTTGAGTGGATAGGTATATATGTCTAATGTTAGTGCTTTTGATTTTGGTTTTGGGATATAGTCACAAATTTACCTATGGATGTCATAATTTCGTTTTTTCTTGTCTTTGCCGATTGCTCAAATTTTGATAAAAACAAAAAATTCTCTTCTTTGCCGATTGTTGTTGATGTTTGTTTTGTTTTGCTGATGTTGTTTCTCAATTTGCTTTTGCATTTGTTTTTGTGTGTGTTTGATAGTGGGTTTCTTGTTTTTTCATTTGATTTTAATTTTGTTCTTGATTTTGAATTGGTTTTCGTATTTGTTTGGATTTTTGGTATTATTGTGACTCGTTCGGGAAGCATCTAGCCTGCTTCTCTGCTGCAGAGCAGAGTGCCAGTAGCAAGATGCATTCCAGTGGGTAGATTTTGGGGTTTTTGGGTTGGGTTGTGCTTTTTGGGGGGTGGATTTTTGGGTTGGTCTTTCAATGCGAAGTCTTGTTTTCTTGGTCAATTGTTGGATGCTCCAGTTTAGCACACTTTTTGTTTTTGGGGGATTTTGATTGTTGTTGACTGAAATTTGTTGGTTGGTAACAGTGGAGAGCATAAGTAATGGGTGTAACAAGGGGCTACCAAGGGGGTGGTGGGTTGTGGGTGGGTGTTGTGGTGTTTTCTTACGCATTTATGATTAGGTATGATTTAGGGGTACAGTATATAGAGTATATAGAGATGGATGCAATACTAACGGCAAATGGGCGGCATACGAGACTTTTTCTTATAATAGTTATTGTAATTGTTGTAATGATTATTGTTGTTGTTGTTGGTATTGTTGCTTGTATTATTATTATTATTATTATTATTATTATTATTATTATTATTATTATTATTATTGTTGTTGTTGTTGTTGTTGTTGATGGTATTGTTGTTATTGTTGCAGTTGCTGTTGTTGTTGTGTGAATTGCACTTGTTGCACTTGCTGGGATTGCAAGTGACCGTTGCAGGTGTTGTTGCCACCGTTGCAGGTGTGACTGCTGCTCCTCCTGCTCCTGCTGCACCTGATTTTAGATGATTGTCATTTTCCTGTGCAGTAGTTGGCTCTTCCTTGACCTGGGTCAAATCCGTAGACGATGAAGATGCAACATCGCCCGTGCCCACCTCTCCGCCTTTATCACCGCCATGATGATGATGATAGTGATGGTGGTGGTGGTGAATGTGATGATGGCGATCGTTGGCAAATGGTTCTTGTTCATTGCTATTTCCGCTTTGCAAACCGGAATCGCAGGCGCTGTCGATGTCGCCGCTGACCGTGCTGTTGTTGTTATTATTGCTGCTGCTGCTGTTGTTGTTATTGTTGGTGCGGCTGTTGTTGATGTTGCTGCTGCTGCTGTTGCTGCCATTGTTGCTGTGTGGCAGCTGCAGGCTGCCATTGCTGTTGCACTTCTTGAGCAGCGTTTTGTTTAGCGGCGTCTTGATAATGGTCAGCTTGTTGGTGGCGGTGTCATCCTGTCGATCCGGCTGATCCGGGTCGTCCAGCCGGCAGCCGTGATTGCCATTGACCCGCTGCTCATCGTGCCCGCCGTTCAGGAGCTGCGGCGGATAGGAGTCCGCCGATGCCGCCGCTTCCGTGCCCTCCGCTTCCTCTGCTTTCTTGACCACCTCTGCGGCAGCAGATGGGGCAACAACACTACTGGCCTTCGGCTCGAGGATCAGCGGCTGCTGGGCATTCATTTGGGCAATATTCTAGGTGGGCAGGTACAGGCCAAACAGGACAAACGAGTGCTGGGCCATTCTGGCTGGGCAAACACCGATTTTCAAACACATTTCAAAACACTTTCAAATCACAACAACCATTTGTTTATATGAACTTCTTCTTCTAAAGCTTGTGCACATTACACATGGTATCCCTTGGGTTTGATTAGAAGAAGAAGTCTGCGTCCATTGCCAAACTTAAATCACTCCAAAAAAATATTTAAAACATAATGAATCGATTGATATTGATTGATTGATCCTCCTTATTGATCCTCGAAATGAGACTGAGATTAAAATGAGACTTGTGTGTGGTGTGTGTGGGTAGGTGAGTTTGTGTGTGTGTGTGTGTGTGTGTTGTGAGGGTGTCAGGGGTAGTTTTTTCTTAGATCTTGGTCTTGGGTCAAAACTAAGGACACATACCACTCTTGGCTTTCGATTCTTGCCTATAATTTACATATATTTTGATGTTTTCAATACCACTTAAGCTTTGACAACATTAAAAAAAAGGGTTTTTTAGCGCGAGAGCTTAGCCGATAGGTGTCTCAACCGTTAACCGATTCGTCCGAATCGCCCGATTCCGCCGCACTTTAGCCACTTTTAGCCACTGGCCACTAAAAACCAAACTAAAGTTCGAGCCAAGTTCCGCGTCTGAGCGACGGCTGCTGCCGTGTTGTTGCTGTTGCTGTGTATTTTTGGTTTTTGTTTTTTTGTTTTTTTTTTTGGTTTTTGTTTTGGGAGATGTTGCTCCGCGGCCAACGTGCGTACATGCGAACGAAATAAAGTGAAATGAAAGGAGTAAGCGAGCGAAAGAAAGCAGCAGCCACAAAACGCTGCTGCTGCCGCTGCCGGCGTCGCTGTCGGCGCAGGCGTGGACTCCCTCCGCCCTCCTCCTATCGCTCCAATGCTCCACCGCTCGCTTGCTCTCGCTCTCTCTCTGTCTGTCTGTCTATCGCGATCGGGCATTAGAAGCGTCGACGTCGGCAGCGAACGAAAATGAAAACCAATAGACAAAACGTACAAAAAACACTGAAAGCACACTCACACACTAACACTAACCAGCGAGCAGCGACGTCATAGTTATGCTTTGGCAGCGACGTCGACGTCAGCTTTTTTTTTTGTCCCCTCTCTCTTTCTTTCTTTCTCTCTCCCACTCCCACTCCCACTCCCATTCGAGTACCATCCTTATTTCCACCCACCGGCTGGAGTTCATTGCAATTGCAACTGCAACTAAATTCTAGCTGCCACTAAACTTCACTCTCCCTTGCTCCCGCACTCCCCCCTCTTTCTCCTTTCTTCTCTCTGCTTTCTAGCTCCATCTCGCTTGCTCCCCTGCATAAGCATTGCATTCAAATTAGAATTCACACAGCTGCAACACAAGTTGCATATCTTGCTGGTGTATTGGTGTATAGGTGTGGACGTTGACCGGCGAGCTTAAGGGAGGAGGGTGGGGTGTTGAAAGGGGGTGGTCTAGGGGCAGAAGCACTGTCATTGCTAATGAAAAGCTTTTCTGGTTCCCCCGACGAAAGCTCCCAACTTTCATGCTAACTCCCATTTTGTGAAGGGGCGGCCACCCTTCATCTTTGTTTTTTTGCCTTCGGTGCCAAAACTGTTCCATTGCACTTTCAACAAAAGGGTTGGGGGATGGGCGTGTTGCAGGAGTCCAGAGGGAGGTTGCAAAAGCTCTTTCGCAGCAGACACTTTCCTGCCGCGAACAGAGAGAGAGAGCGAGTAACAGCAGCAACATCAGCCATTGCATTTACAGTTGCAGCATAGATTTTGGCTTCCTGCTCTCTCTCCATCTCTCTCTGGCAATGGAGTTCTACGATCGGTGTCAGAATCACCGAACGGGACAGAGGGAGAAAGCCAACGAGGGGTGAAAATGTGTGTGGAAAGGTAAAAGTTAATTTGAATTAGTTCAACGATAACAACTGCGGCGGCGGCAGCAACTCAACAATGGACAATGACAAGCGATTGCGCAACTTCGAGAGCAAAAAGCACAGCAAAGCAAAGCAACGACAGTAATGGCAAACGCAGCAGAAACACGAGAAGTAATAGCAACAGCAACAGCAGTTTGGATCAAGCGGACAGAAAACAAGAGTTAGATCAGAAAAAAAACGCTCAAAAGGGACTAAGGACGAAGAGCCAACAAGTTTAAAGGCAGACAAACAAATAACCGATATAACAGCCTATTACCAAAAAAGGTTAAGCTTACGAATTAATATGCAGACAGTCAGATACGTTGAACGGACAATTGCTGACAATTAGATACATTTAAAGGACAACGGACATAGGGACAGCCTGCAACAGTTACAGCAGACAGACAACTTAACTTGAATCAGAAGTAATGTCATTAATTGCAAAATGGCCAAAAATAAAAGTGGCTTAGGTTTCGTATTATTTACTATTTTCTTTTTACGTTGTGCCTTTGAATTGCACCCACACCAGCATTTCTCTAATGCCCTTTCCATACGTTCGTTGACCATTGTCTGACGGCACTTTCGATTTCAATTGCTGCCAGCGGTAACAGAAACAGAAACAACAGCAACAACATACAATAATTGTTTGGCGCACATTTCATTTCCTTATTGCTTACTGACATTTTGCCTCGCACTCACACAACGTAAATGGCTTACGACTTTATAATGAGCAACCTAGCAGTAGCAGCAGCAGCAACAAATGTGTTAAGACCTGATTGCAATTGCTGCTGCAAGTTGCAATGCCAGGAAGCCTTTGGCCAACAGCTCATGCCCCCGTCTCTTTCTTTTCGCGCGCTCTGCTAAAGTGAAAGTTTGTTGTTGTTGTTGTTGCTGCTGCTGCTGGGTTCTTGATTCATGGATCGCATGAAGCGAAAGCGAGACGGCATGCGGAAATGTGTGCATGTGCAACTTGCAATTTCAGAGTGACTCTCTGCGATCTCTCTCGCGAAAGAGACGGCAAACGACCACTAGAGAGAGAGACAGAGAAAGAGTGAGAAAAAAAGCCGCTCTCCATGTTTTAATTTAAAAAAGATTTGATTTTTGAGCAAAAAAACAACAACAAAAATGATCACTCACCGGACCACAAAGCCGGGCCAGGCATAGCTGGTTGTTGTTGTTTGCCTGACGTCTTGGGGGCTCCTGGTTTTATTTTGCGAATTTTTTTTATTTCAGCCCGATTTTGAACTTTTTTTTTTGGTGGCCCACTAAGCGCGCGGTAGCAACCACATAGTTTCCAACACACTTTCAAGTCTAGAACTCACTTCAAAAAAATGTATATATGTATATTGTTCTACCGTCTGGGTGATGACTTTCTCAAGCTTTTCTTTGCGCGCGCCTTAAGAGCTACGAACCACGAATCACGAATCGAACTGAAGTCGAAGCTGCTGGGCCCAAACTGAAGCCAAAACAAAGCCCGTACCGCTGCCCGAGTCGCCGTCGCCGTTGGCAGCGCTGCACTTGCTCCCCTCTCACCTTACTCTTTTTTTTTCTTATATTTATATATTTCTTCAAGTTTTTTGGCTTTGACTTTTCTTTGATTATTGCAATTTTTGTCAGTAGTTGCGTGATTAATTGGGGATTTTTTGCTATATTTTTTGGTTTGGTTTGGTTTGCTTGTGTTTGGTTTCGTTAAGCGAATATTACTCATACGCAGTGTATGCGCTTTGGCTGCGACTACGATTGCTGGCTGACGGATATAACGGAAATGTGCAACTGGCAGCCACCAAAACAGCCGCGTAGCGAAATTGTCAAGCAGACTGAGACCCAGAGACCCAGAGAACTGAGAACCGAGAACAGCGGAGAGCTTAAAAGAGAGACACTGCTCAAGAAACCCAACTAACACACTAATCGAAAACGAAACAGAAATCGAAAACAAGAGCCCACGAGCTCTGCAAAAACAGCAGCAACATCGGCAACATATAGATTGTTATGTGGGTTTTCCTGGCTGCCTTTGAAAGCTTGCCGTCACACTCGGAAAAACTCTCCATATTCGCCACATTTCAGTACTATTTTCACACAAATACAAAGTTCAGTACATATTTCGAGTTTCCACGCCCAAGAAGCCTTGCAGCCTTAAAGATAAGATTTTAATAAACAACAAAACATTTTAAAATTTTTAAATTTTTATTTTTTCTCTACTTATTAGAAAGCACCTGAGTTGCCTTAAATCAAAAAGGCATAAAAACATCACTTTTAAAATCAAATGTATGTTTTTATTACTTTTTAGATTTAATATTTGTTGCCTATAATAATATTGCTGTTGTTAATGCATGTCGTTTGTATGGGTAGTGCTGCTGTTGTGGCTTATGTTGCGCCTGTTATTTCGTTTTTTAAATCAAAGGTATGGTTTTATTAATCTTAAATTTTAGTTAACTGATAAGGTTGTTCTAAATGCAGGTTTGCATTGCATTGCATTGCTTCTATGTTGCTGCAGTTTTTACTAGTGTTGCTGCTGGGGCAGCTTTGGCTGTTGCTGCTGGTGCTGCTGCTGTGGCCCGTGTTGCTGCTGCTCTTGGCCCACGAATGGTTTCTAACACTTGTGCATCAACTGCACATGGCACAGAGCTTTGCTCTCCGTCCGCTTATCCGTGTTTCTCAGTTTCTCTCTGGCTTTTCTCTCTGTGTCTCCGAAATGCTTGCATCATAGGCTCTACAGACAACCTCCCCCCCTCCCCAGCAATTTGCACTGCACAATTTTAGAGTTCGTAGTTGCTTAATCAAAAAAAGCAAAAAAAAAAAAAAAAAGTATATGCCACCCCTCCACACCCTCGAAAAAGCACCACACCCCCTTTGCAGACGCGCCTGCATGGCATCTAGAGTCAACCAACTTTAGAAGGTCATGTGGACTTAGCGCAGCCGAATATCCTTGGCTGATATTGGAAATGCATATAGCTTATATATACACACTAAGCGCTCTGTTCGTTCAGCTTGTTCGTTTGTTTATTTGTTTGGCATTCGTGAATTGCGTGCACTTTCTATGCAGTTTATTTACAGGACAGGAATCGACTCCTCGGTCCAATTGTCCAAAAGCGGGGAGGCAGTGCACCTTGTTAGCGTTGTCATGGATACCATGACCATGTCATGTGTAAGTGTAACTGGGAACTAGATACCAAGAACCTGGGGGAAAACATACAAGAAGAAGCTGTGGCAGGATTTCATGGGGAAGTCATAATTTATATGGCTCCAACAATAATGAGGTTAAGCTAAAGTTCTCTTTGCCAATTAGCAGGAAATTTCATGTATTAATTTAAGTGCAGTTCAGAACACAATATATTGCTAATTAAAGGTTTCAGAAGCAGCAGCAGGCTGAATTCGTATTGCAAATGCAATAACAGGACCTTAGATTACAAATAGTTCGGTCTTTTCTTGATTTTCAATTATTATATACATTACAGCTTTATTTTTGGGTAATAATTCTTAAAAAATAGGATACAAATTTTTAGATTTAATAAGGTAAAGTATAAATATATGTATTTATTAGTATTTACAGAAGCTTAGTCTCTTTAACGATTAAGTTATTATAATGCAGAATATTTCCCCACTTACTTGCCAATCAAATCGGGGCAGTAAGCCATATATGGCTGTATCTACAAGTGCGCGCCTATATAGAGCGAGTGTTATACTCTAATTGCCAGTCATGAGGTTCAACAACTTTCACACAAAAATCCTTGAACGCCATTTGCATAAAACCCCAACGGCAAGCTAAGCAACAACAACAAAACTACAAAAACAACAACAAATAATAATAACAATAATAGCAAAAACAACAAAAACAACAAAACGGAGGCGCGAAGCAAACAACGAGATTACGTATTCGCCACTATTGCAACAAACGAGAGAGATATAGAAGGAGAGCGAGTGAAAGAGAGAGGACGAGAGGACTAGGGCAGCAACAAAACTATAAAAGTTTTGTGTTTTCCATAGTTTTTTTTTTTTTTTGAGAACTGAAAAGCAAATTATTGAGGCCAAAGTTAATGGCACTTTATTATTTACCTGTGCACGTTCTGCATTTTTCTTATTCTTGTATTTTTTCTTTGATATTTATTTATTTTATAATATTTTGGTCTAATTTGAAACATTACAAGAACCTTAGAGATTTGTATTTAACTATTCTGGAACATCTCTAATTCTTCATTTATATTATAGGAATACTGCGATTTGTATGTGACCTATTGCATTTATTTATTCTGATTATATTGGACAAACATATATTGTGGCAACGAATGTCAAGTGAACACAAAGTTCATGAGAAGCCAAACGCAGAGTGAGAGAGAGGGGTGCAGAGTGATAGACAGAGAGGGGGCTAGTGAGAAAAGTCTGTCTGGAAAAGTGCAAAACACTGACAATATTTTCGCTGTTGTTTGTTTGTTTCTGTTTTACCTCGCATAATGTTTCTGGGTCACACATATATGGCACCATGTACTTGTATTCGTGCCTACACCTCCGGTTATACTTTTGGTGTGTAGGGCAGAGAAACGACTCGAAAGAGACGCCTCAAATTCACCTGTTGGCGGGTTTCGACTCCCGTATAATCGTTCTACTTCCTCCATTTTGGCCATAAATCTAAGCCATCTATGGGAGCCCATTAATCAAGCTGCTTCCCTTAAATGCACTCACCTTATAAAACGAAAGTCCAACGCTGCAAAAGAAATGCCTGCGTCATTCCCTCTAAGAACTGCAATTAGAAAGAATAACAAAAACAAGATCAATAAACCACAACACTTATAAGTTATTAACTAAACTTTTATTAACAAATAGATTAGAAAATAAAAGCCAAATTTCAAAGCGTTCGATGTTTCTACAATCAATTGAAATTTTGATTGAGGTGTTCACAAGCTATTGATTGTGCGGAATTTCGATGGGGGTAATATTAAAGCTAAATTAAAATATATTTCAAAAGTAATTCTTAACCCATTTCCAACCAATTCGAAACACACTGTCCACATATGTATGAGTATATTTCCTAGATATGTTCGGTAGATTGCTCTTGTTTCGATTCTTTTTGTTTTGGTACTGATAGTCTTGCATAATCCAGATATTCTATATAGTTTTTTTGGGGCAAATTGGGTGAGCGTTTGTCGGTCAAGTGAAGTGTTCTATATGGAACCTCAGCCATATAGCGATACCCATTATCTCGAATTTCCTCAAAAGGGCGTGCAGTGGGGTTCGGGGTGTATCAAATTACACCTCTCGGTGGCCCTCTTACTGTCCAAAACACTTTTCAAATTCTCATTTCGTTTTAGATTTTCTTATTCTTCTTCTTTTTGGGTATTTATTTGATTTTTTTTGTTCTTTCAGTTTTCTTTTTAGGTCAATTTTGACAGTTGCCGCTACAGTAAGTGACAGGCAGCGGAATAAAAACAACTGCAGTTGGCCAGGGATCGATTTGAGGCGGTCACAAATTGACTGAGCATCGATGACTCTTCACTCCCCCGCATCGGCTTTTCCCGCCACCCCCTTCCCCGCATTTCCGAAACCTCCAGAGATTTGATGGGCGACGGGCGCTGGGCCAAGAACTTGAAATTCGTGTGGGCTGGGATGAATCTATCTGCTCCACATTTTAATTCTTTTTTCAAAAAAATTGTGGAGGTGAAAGCGGAAAGTTAAAAATAGTTATTTAAGAAGGGTTCTTTTAATAATGAGGTAAATCTCAATCAATATTGATATTATTTAATTGATATTTTTCTAGCTCTTGTTTCCATTAAAAGTTTTGCAAATGTTTGTACAGGTATCTACAATTTAGTAAATTTTAATGGCATATTAATGACTCAAAGCTGTTTGTTAGTTTTTCTATTTTAAGATAAGTTTTGAAAACCAATAATTTCAATCCCCGTGATCCCCAAATTTGCCGCCAGATAGATAAAACCCATCGATCTTTCGCCTGGGAGACTGCGGCAATGTTCGTCATGCGTTCGCCGTGGCAGCTCTATTTATGTTTAGCTGGTGACCTATATCTGAACGCCGCACCGTACTTCTCCACTGAGGACCCCTGATGCCCCCGTTGTTTCCCGATGCCCCAACCCCCGTGCCGCCCCTTAATTGCGTACAGGTATGAGGGCATTGAAAGATCTGTGTGCCTGCGCCGGTTTCTATGCATGTTGCCCTAGCTTTTCGGCTCTAATACAAACACGCGCATTCCTAAAAAAAAAAAAAACTACCCCTGCACCCCACCACCCCACTGAAGCGCCCACTATCTCTATCGGGCGACACCTTCAACACATCCCTGGACGCGTATCAAGTTGAAGGTTTATTTTTGTTTACAATCATTTTTTTTCGGTTTATTTTGTTGTTGCTGTATTTTCTAACAATGAGCGGAGCACACAAAAACAACACAAACGAAAGCAGCACACGGTTGTTGTACCGCCCACGCACCCCCACAAATCCCCCACTCTGCCCCCTTGATCTACGCCCGCACATCCAACAAGTAGGTCGCCAGCGTTTCGAAATAGAGGAAAAAAAGTCGTTTCCACTTTTTTTCTTTCTTCTCAGCCCTCCGACCCACCCCGCCCACTTCCCCTATCCCGAAACTTAAAGTTCTTTTGGCTTTATCTTATCGGCAGTCATCGGTTTTTTGAGTTCTATTCTCCCGAAAAGAAACAAAACTAACAAAGTTTAAACAAAAAATTATTTCTTCTCTTTTCTATGTGTGTTGTTCATATTCCTCGCACCCGGCATAAAACATCAACAGAGAAAGAAGAAAAGAAAAGAAAAAAAAAAAGAAAGAAAGAAGAAGAAATGTCGATCGGAATCGAATTTACAATTCCCTATACTGAAGTTCAATATATATGAATAAGAAGTTTTTATTTATCAACTGGATAAGAATAATTATCTTGATTTTTTGATGATGCCAATTCGTAACCCTTGAATTTGCCACTTTTGTATATGGTTGAGAAAATTGCTGTCTTTTATTGAGTATAGATAAGTTAGTAAGCGTAGATGGATTACAAAGATATAGTGATCAAGTGACGACCCCCAGCTAATATTCCCCATCGGGCGGATTGTGTATGTATTCTCCCATACAGACAAACAACCGCACTCACGCACTCATCAAATAATAATACATATTTTTCAGCGATAGAGGGAAATAACAAAAAATATACTTATAGACAAATAAGTACTAACCAACACACACCAACACACACACCGCTCTCGGAATCTGGGTCAAACTTTTTTACGTGTATTTGCGTAGCTATCTCTACGCGCTCTTCGCTCTTTAGTCTACAGTCTACTCCACGCTATTATTAACCATAATTGTTCGAGAGTCTTTCTAACTTCAAAGAGTACTGTGGATTGTACAGCGACTTCTTTTCAAATTGCTCGTCCCCAAGAAACATGGTTCAACTAACATCTACTCTGAATAATACATAGTTAATATTTGTTTTATTTAATATTTAATAACTTAATAATCCTGTATACGATATTATACTCTTAACCAAAATCTAACTAACATCAATTTTAAAATTTAAGATAGTACAAGTGTACTTAATTCATAATTTTAAGGATTTTATGATCCCCCATATATATTATCCTAATTATTTTATATATTAAAATCTTATCCAGATTCCAAATATTTACAATTTATTTAATTCATAATTTTAAATACTTTATCATCCCCAATAATAATCTGATATATAATATTATACTCTTTTCCATAATCCATTTTGTATTTTTCTCTGGTCAGGGTTGAAAAGGCCTCAAGGCAGTAGAGTCAATGTTGAGCAAACTCTGCTTGAATATCGCCGGGCTGTGGATTTATATACTATATATCTAATAGTGTATATACAGACGCTCAGACATAAACGCACTCCGATCTGCGTTGTTATTTTTATCTTGAACTGCGCTAACGGAACTACTCGCAGCGACAACAACAAGAACGGGAACCATAACCATATATTATGATTACCGATCGATAGTTTATAGAACCCTCGTAGAGTTAGTCGGGGTATATTGGACGGGAATTGGAGTAAGATTTGATTGGTAGGACCATAATATAATTAAAAAATACATTATTTTATATTATATAATAAGAATATACATACTATAAGTAAACTACAACTATCAATATTTAGTTTTAAGACTAATAATCACAACTGCATTAAGTAGGTTACTTCCTCGCGTTCGAATAATTAAATAACCCAAAACATCTTCTGATGAGATAATTGAATTTAGATTCGCTTCTCGGTAATTATTTTTATTTGGAATTTTATGGATTTCACCGCGTGGCAGGTTAATACCTGGAAATTGCAATTGATCCGTCGGCTAACGGAGCGTATGCGCAATGCAATGTCGGTTGCTGCTGCTGCTGCTCAAGGATAACTGCTGTCACCGATGCCGTGACATATGCGCAAAGAATGCGCCATAAAAAGTGCAATCGACTGCCGAGATCGGATCGGGGGAGTATATGGCGGAAAAGGTAGATATAGGGGTATGAAATATATGGCGCAGTTGAGGGGGGATTGACAATCGCAATTGATTGCCGGAGACGACGGGGGCGATTCCGGGACAGACTAATGCTAATGCAATTAACGGTAGTTTATGCTAATTTCAACATTGAACTTAACTTCAGCACCGGTGAGGTGCAAGCGAGAAGGGGCTATCGGCCGAGTGGGAAACTGATATTTACGGAGGGAATGCCAGACAGGTAGACAAAAGTCGCCCAAGAACAACAGCTGGCGAAAGGCAAGCCTCTTGGTGCACAGGAAAAAAAAATGTCTAAATTGTACTAATTTTATAAAGAAGAATTATATCACAGTTCTTAATATTTAACAATATTTTTTGAAAGTCATATTTGCTTATTAATAAGAAAATTTGGTTTAAATTGTCCAGTTAAATCCACGCAAATGGGTTGTTCTTTTTTAACATGATACTAAATTTTTAAACACAATCGGCATATAAAGAAAATAAAATTATATGTATTTTAAACAAGAATTTCATTGCCATCGCATCATAAATTTTACTGTAAATTTTTCTAACTTTAATGCTCTTCTTAAAATTAAGTGTAAAAGCCCTAAAATAAATACATTATTTACTTAATTAAATTGCATTTTGTTTTTTTTTTTTTTTAGGATGACTTTGATGAATGGAGGCAATTTTTACATTTAAAAAAAAAAGATTAATTTGATCTAAAAATTATTTATTTTTCTTTAAAACAAAACTGTTAAAAATAAAATCTATTCTTGGATTTGAAAAATAAAAATGTTCTTGACGAATTTATAAACTTTAGGGCTTATTTTTTTTTGAGTGTAAGAAGGGAAATATTTTTCTTGCCCTGTACGATCGTAGCTGCAATTATAGCTCTACGGGCACGGTTGTGTAGTAACTATGGCCTAGACCTAGCCAACTGCCCAGCCAGACAAATCCCCGCAAGAATTCAACTTGATTCGCTTCGAATCTTGATCTTGATCTCGTTCACATTATGTTTTCCCTTTTTTGCTGCGTGCGAGTGGTTGGTAGTTGGTTGGCTGCTGTGTTTTATGGCCTTCAGCCGGTGAATGGGGTTAAAACGGCCGAGGGGAGATACGGAAAAAGTGGGAATAATCCCAACTTAAAGGTCACTCTCTATCTCGACTTAACAACCAGTTCTTGGTTGCGTAAACAATGCAAAATAGTTTTCTAAATAACTCTGTAAGTTTTCTTAAAATTATCAATGTAAGACTATTTTTTTTACAGAAAAGTGTTAGGCTTAGAAATATGCATTTTTTTTATTGAACTTTGTTGTAGTCCAAGTTTTCATGGCATTTAATGTTTACTGCTTTGTTTATGTTTTACCACCCAAGAAAAATACGCATTTTGCCCCTTCATGGAATGTCAAATCGGTAAACGAAACATAATTGCATTGTTAATGATGTCTTGTGTCCTTTAACAAAGACTTTATTTAGTATGACTGTTTAATTTGCATCTTGGATTTAAATTTATCAATCACGTGCCGCCTTATTTTTGGGAAATATATTTTTCATTTTTAAAGTTAACATCTTAATAATTTTGATAAATTAAATCAATGCCTTTTTGCAACAATAAACCATTTCCTATCTTGAGCCAAATCCGACTCAATTGATTTTCCATAATTAAATTTGATTTTGCATTATGTTTAACTAACATGTAATAATCAATCAAATAAATCTTAGTTTCGAGTTGAAATTCAATAAAACAAAAAAGTCCAGTCATTGTTAAGTATAATTTATACAATTAAATACACTCCAAAATAACTTTTGTGATTTTTTGTGGACAACATGTCGTATGAGTAATATTTAAGGCTTAGCAGGCGTAAGAATTGTTTCCGCTGCATATTAATATATTTAATTTAAAAAAAAAAGTGGAATACAGTAATACAAATCTTACCCACTTGGCATAAGGTAGTGAAATAAATTCGATTGAAATTTGCAGCATACATACATGTATGCTTGACTATATATATATAAATGTTTATGCACAAAATGTTTGCTTCTTCCTGCGTAGCATGAACTTTACAATTTGGCAAGGACACGCCGCTGCAAGAGGGGACTTGGGGGGAGGGGGAGTACGAGGGAGGGGCGGCGCCAGGGAGGCTGCTGCAGCCTTTTTTGTTGGGCGGGAGGGCAGGGTCGGGGCCGAGAGCAGAATCCGTTCAAATTTATAGATTGAACTTGCACTTGGGCGCAAAACAAACACACATATACACGCAGCAGCTGCAGATGCAGCAGCAGTGGCAGTCGAAAAACGGGGTGTGCAAGAGGGGGCGGGGCGAGGGGTGTGGGGGAGCGTACTGGTGGCAAGGTGACGCGACTTTGCAGCGCCTGCATAAGCGAACAGCGCCTGGGCTAGGTCAGGTCAGGAAAAGCTCGCCTCGCTGCCAACTGACCTGCCGCAACGATTCGAGCGTTGTCCAAGTTCTCAACGGGCTCACACTGCGCAGGTGCCAAAAAATCTCCCCCCCACAAGCCCCCCTTTTGCAGGCCTTTCCAAGGCAACACGTAAGCAAAAGGTTCAACGCACCACCAAGGACATCGATACATTCCGACAATGCCTGCTGCACATGACAGCCCAGCCGAGTCCTGGATATACATATATGAGCCATATACTATATATATGCCATATGCCAAAGGAGCTCGCACATGTGATTACGCTGTTAGCGTTAGTGTGTCACTGGCATTGACAGGCACCAAATCGCCCCCCTCTACTGAAAATCCAAAGGAAAGATATTTGCCACACAGTACCGCCCAGCCAATCCCGCTCCGATCTTGGAGGCGGAAGTCCAATCTCCAGTCTCCAGGTGAAAGGAAGTCTGGCCGGGACCGGTCCACCATATACCATCCACCATCCACGATCGAAAGAGGAGGAGGCTGGCGCAGATTAAAGAAAACCCAGACTTCTTCCATCGTGGGCGAAGATGGGAGTTGTAATCAAAAATCTGCTTTTTACTCAACTAAGTGTGTGAAAAGATATTCAACAGAAAGGTTGGGATATCTGATTTTAACAGAACATAATTAATTTTATGCCATGCTGATGTTGACAAATCAAATCAAATGTAAAATGATATGTATTAATACCATCTAATAATAAAAAGAATAATAATAATAAATGTTGAAAAGTTTGTACATATTCTGATCATAGAAGCGTGAGGAAAGTTCTATAATGTTGAAATTATACAAACATAAAATATTTCTTGTTGGTTTAGATATTTAAATTTCTAACAATCTGCGTTTAAAAGTTTGCAATTATTTGTAATTAACTTTGCAGAAAAGTGGCTTTAATCCAGCGCTTTTAAGGCCATTACTTTTCTCATAGAATATTATTCTTATTGATTAATCAAATTAAACTTCACCTGGTAATCGAATGGCTCTGTATGCACTCGACAATTCTTTAAATCAATTTATTTCGTATTCAATTTCGATTCATTGTCATTTTTGCATGGGCGAATTTCGAAGTCTTTGCTATTTGCGAGTTTTCGCCTCTTTCTCGTTGTTTTTTTGTTTTTTTGTGGGGGTGTATGGTGGTGTGTGTGCGGGTGTGTGTGGCACACAGACATGGATACATACACCCACACATGTACAATGTGCTTTGATCGTTGTCGTTTGAATTTGTCGTGCGTTGAATTCAAGCGCCAAGTGAAAGTTGTTCAAATGTTTATTATGACTATTGTTGCTGTTGTTGTGTTGTACTTACAATTGTTGTTGTTGGTACTCGTTTTATGTTTTCCTATGTTTCCCTATTACACATTGGTCGGGGTGTCATGTCTCTGCCTCTGCCCAATATGATGTATTCAGCGATGAACCTCATGATGAGCGCGCTCATTATTGGCCATATAATTTATTTGAGAGGCGGAAAGGAATCAAATCCCTACTCAGCTGCCAAATACCAAAGACTCTTTTTTTTTTACCCATTGCCATGGTCACTTTGTATATAACTTTATTTTTATTCGCGCTGCCTTTTTTTCCTCTGCGCTCGGCTGTCTCGCATTTTAAAAATGTAATTGTTAAAATGCAAACAGCAAAAATAATAAAACTTAAGCTCAGCACACAATTTTTTTTGCACTTTTTTTCTCACTTTCTCCTTTTGTGCACGCTTTTGACATTTTAATTGCTTTTTGCCCATTATCCGAAAAAGGGGGAAGGGTGTACTGGTACTGGTACTGGTACTGGGGTTACAAGTACAAAGAGATCCCCCGAAGACAAAAGGCCCCAGCCCAAACTCCGACAAAAAAATAGCAACACTCCTGAAAACTCCCCCTCAAAAATGAAAAAATAACACACACACACACACACACAAAAATAAAACCGAAAATCGAATTGAATATCACAACAATTTCTGACTCGATTCACCTCCAGCAAAGTTCATTGACTTGTAGGGAGAGTAAGAAATCCAAGGGGGTGAGGGTAAGGGGTTGTCACATGGGCCCGGCTCTTGCTTTTTTCTTTTTTGGGAGCCAGCGAATATTATGTAACATTTACCCACTAACGCCAAAAGCAGCAGGAAACCTAGAAAAACGAAGCCTGCGAAACGAAAACGAAATGAAAATGGGAAACCATCACGAAGTTTATGCTGCATCGTTAAGAGAAAAACTAGAGGGGTGAAAAAATAGATGCACTTTGAAAAAAGCCTATATAAAATATTTGGTTATTGGTAATACATTTTTAGCCTATGCAGCACCTACAGTTAGCCAAATTTTGTTATAAAAATCAATCAAATTGTAATATTTAAATTTGTTGAAGTTGATTTTAATTCGGAAAGTTTTAATTAAATTAAATATTATTGAAACTTATTATTTTTAAACGTATTGCAGCAATGCCTTAATTGTTATATGAGGTTTTTGGTATATACAAATAAAATGATCTGTTATTTTTTTTTCTCCGTGTGCCAACTCTAAGTCAAGACAACCTCCCCCCAAACCAACCCACCGAACTGCAAGTCTCCAGTCTCAAGTCACAAGCTCCAGCTGCTACAGCGATTTCCCAATGTCCAACGTTAAGGCAATCCCCTGGAAACCCCCTCCCCCCTGGCATCCCCCCACCGCCCATTGTTGGCCATCATTTGCTTCCTTGTATGACATAACAATCGCCTAACCCAAGCCAACTGGTGGGCAGAGATGCAGAGAGCTCCGGGGGCGGCAAGACGGAGGGACGGAGGCGATCTTTACCTCCACGAATAGAGCGAGGTGCAACTAAGCCACCCCACCATGCCCCACCGCTCACCGCGCACCGAGTGGACCACTGTTTGTGCCACATTCCAGTTTTTTGCCAGCTTTTTGGCTGGAAAATCCCGTTTTTCCCATTCACTGATTCGATCAGGCGGCGTAATGAAAATGGGAAACCAAAAGGAAAAACGAAGAAACTCTTACGGGGAAAAACGATTAGTTAATGCAAAAACCGAAAGCCTAGATACTCTGAGGATCGTTACATTAAATTTTGAGTCTTAATGATCTTCTTTAATTGAATTTTAATCAATACGAATTTCCCTATCTTAATAATCCTATTCAGTACCCATATATTTAGAAAAAAATTTTTTTTACATTTTTTTTCTACTAAAAGGGTCCGTATCACTCCAATGTTTATAAAAATATTCCATAAACACTTTACAAAAAAAAATTTCCTGATGCTGTTACCATTTCCTTTTTAATGGCCACTAAACGATGAGACTGTTTTAATGACGCTCCATCATCCCATGGTTAATTCATACAAAACTATTTCCGAACCATGACCAAGTCAACAATTTATCGAGTGGGCTTCACTATTTCGCGCTGCTTGGCAAGAGTATAATGTGAAAATGAAAACTAACAATGCCAACTGCAATTGCAAAAGCAAAAGCACATTGCAGCGTTGCACCAAAGTCATCGTCATCGTTCGCGGCAACGGCAAATTGCGAGTTTTACTTTCGTTTTTCCTCACGTAACAGCAGCAAAAGGAAAATGGTGTTAGCAGGCAATGTTACCGTTACAAGCCAGCAGAAAAGCAGAAAAGCGATGGGGGAAAAGGGACGGCGGAAAAGCAGAGGTTGCAACTGTTGCATGGTGATCAAATTCGAATGGTTGCAAGCTAGCGAAGCAGGAAGCGCCACGATCAGCTTTCCCCTCTCCCCACCCCCCTATTCCCCACTACCACATATGGCAACGGAAAATGTGGAAAAGCGTGGGGAGAAAAACTCCATGAGGGGTGCAGACCGACATAGGCACAAATACGTAAATTGGTGCCATGAATCGAAGATCGTTGGCTGCAATCGGATTTTCGCATTTCCTCAATCGTGCTATGCCAATTAAAAAGATATTACCATCAATGAACATCCAATGGTTTTTTATGGGTAATATTTAATTGATTAAATACTCAAAAAAACACAATAGCGGCTGAAACCTCTTAAAAAAATATCTTGCAAAAGGCGTTTTTTAAATTAAATATAACCATGTGAATATGATTAATAGAACACACCGTTGGACTGCAAGGAAATATTCTGGAATGTTAATTGGTGCTTAAAACTGGTCTCGGATATTTCATCTGGTTTGATATAATAGCATAGCATTTAGTATTTTCTATTATTTTTCTTATTATTTTGCTGCAACAAAACCAATCTAAACTTTTAATTATTTACTCCAAAACATAATGCCTTTCCTCATCAGTGTTTAATAGCCAAAAACAAATTAATTTCCATATTTTTGGGCATACAAATTTTATTTCTCGTTGGTGTTATTATAAAGACTTAGTCTTTCCAAAATAAAAATATCCAATACATTATTTAAGCATTTTTTCGTTGTTCTTTTTTTTGAGATTAGTAGCCTTAAAGTATTTATTGAAATATTTTTAATAATTGTTATGTTATTTGTCATCTTTTAATAATTTTAATGCCAAAAAATATGAGTATTTACTGATAAATGATCCCAATGCTACATATGCTGACTGTTTCATAGTTATTACATGTACCGGTTAATTAGTTAAAGCATTTAAAGGTAGAAAGTAAGTATTTATTTTGCAATTATATTTTGTGTAGCAAAAGTGTATATTAAAATGTGTATTAATAAAATTTCAAAAGAAAATTCAAACTTGTAAAAATCTTTAATATTTTCTTTTTTATATATGTTTTAAGCTTCATAAAAATTGCAAAAGTATTGAACAATTTTTTAAAAATATATATACTAATGGATCTTAGTCCAACCTTTGGGAAGCCCCTCAAAAGGTCTAGGGCTTCCAAAATCCCCGCTAATCATCACTATTTAACCGAATCGTAGCCATGCAGCTGCCTACCGACGTAATACCCTTGTAAGCCAAGTTTAGCCAAGAGTCTCAGTCGATCTGTGGCTAAAAAAGTGAGAAAAAAAGGAAAAACTGCACCAGACAACGAGCATCATTAACATTTGGCATGGCAGGGAAGAAAACGCGAAACCCGTTTTCCATGGAAAGCAAGGCAAAACAAAAATTAAGTCACCGGCAAAGAGCGGCAAAAAAAAAGGGAAAAGTAAAGTGCAACTGGAATCGCTGGGGCAGCCGATTACTTCATCGCCACGAATAGAGAGAAAGTGGCAGGAAAAACGTTGCATTAAACAGAAAACTGAAAAAAACTGCAAGCGACGATCGGCAAGATGGCGTGTTAGTCAAACCTCCCCCCGCCCCTGGTAATCCCCGCAGCCCCTGTCCAACAATTTCCCCATTTCCCATTGCGGCCAGCGTTTGTTGCAACTTCAGCCATGATTATGTGGCATTAACTTTTGGGTTACGCAACCAGCCCATGCAGCAATGCAATGGAGATTGCAAATCATATGATGCACCCCCCTGTGGAAGCCACCTACCTTTTTGCCGAGCTGCGGCACCGCAAAATGTGTTGCGCAAATGGAGTCAGGCAAGAAAACGAGCTCTGGAAAAACGACGGTGGCGGGAAAACAAGGAAAACAACATCGACGACAAGATAGCAGGGGTGTGGTGGCGGGGAAGGGGTGGATTGTGTCGGCAGGGGCATTGGGTGACGGCGATCGTCGTCGTTGAACGTGAAAAGCGGAAAAGTTTTGCAGCAGCTCTTGTGGCACATAAAACATTCGACGAGAAAGAAAAATGATATGCCGAAGCAAAAAAAAAAGGAAAGAAGAGATAAACCCACGACAGACAGACGGAGATCAGTTGAGTGGAGGAGGTTACCGAAGGGAAATGATTCCTGGATTTTTATTGAAAAGGTAAATTCCAGATTTTAAAAAAGCATTTTTTTTATACATGAGAAAACTAAAAGAAAAAAGCATTTTTTTTTATACATGAGAAAACTAATTAATTATGACATTATTTTTATTTGTTATCAGAGTTTTCACTGAAAATGTAAAACGAGATAACAAATTGCTCTCCTATTTAACTCCATTTAGAAAAGAATGTCAAAAAGTATAAAATTGCTAGAAATAAATACAGTAAATAAGTAACTAATATATCATAATAATTTGCAATTTTGTACAGATAAATAAAGAGTTAAAAAAGCTACCAACAAAAGAAAAAGAAATAAAAACTAATTATTATGTTGCTTTAACTACAAGAATAATATTTTCAGCAGACGACTAGAAAATTCTTAAAAAATGGTAAACTTTTAATTCAACGCGTAGTATGATTAATTTTTGTTTAAAAACTTTGGCCCTTTGTTTTCACTGCCCATACCTTAAATTCCAAGTTGTTGTTGATATTTTACAATGTTAAAACTCGTAAATAACGGTAAAAAAAAATCAATTCTGCAATTTTCTTAACTTTGTGGGTGTTAAAATAAGTTAATATTGATTAATATTTCCAATATTAGCATCTACAATATAATAAATGCTGATTTTAATATACCAGTTGGCAGGAAAATAAGTGCTTCTTCGACTCACCTGTGTAGTGTGATCCTGCTGAACTTTGTCCTTCCTCCGCCTGGCATGTCTGCAACGAGAGCGAAAGAGACGGACAGCTATGTTATATTGAAATGCATGTTTACGTGCCATATGCAGTTATTCCACCCAATTTCCACCCCCTTACCCTGCGCTCCTAGAATTGCATTTCACTCTTGATTTCGTTTTTGCTTCGGCTGAACTTCGTTTTCGTCGTGACGCTCGTGCAGAAAGAAGAAGCAGCGACAGCTGGCTTGCATTAGAAGAGCAAGAGAGCGAAAGAGGCAAAAAAAACTGTAAAAGCTCTTCGAATGCAGCGCTGCTGACGTCGTTATTCAATAGAGAGGTGTATGTGTGTGAGTGTGTGTGCTATCTGCCGCCATCGCAACAATGCAGCAGCAACAACAACAGCAATCTTTTGCCATGGTATTGTACGTTGCCTATTGCCACTGCAACGGCTGAAACGACCTCCTACAGGTCTTTGACCCACTGCTGAGCGCTCTCTCTCCGTCTCTCCCTCTCTATCTCAATTCCCTCCCGCCCCTTGCTAGCCATCCCTATCTAGCATTCAGCTTTTCATTTGCACGCTGTTATTATTTCCCTCAGCTGTTGTTGCTTTTTATTGCCTTGCTATTGGCTCTCTTCTGCTTGTATGAGTGTGTTTGGTGTTTTTCATTTCTTATGCCTCTCCACTTGCATTTTCTACTGATGTGTCTTTTCGGGGTTTTGTTCGCCTTCGTCCCCGAAATTCTTGGGTTTTCCACGTGTGGAAAATGTTTTTAACGGAGGTTGGGTGGTCTTCAGCCCATCTGTGTAATCCCCGGGCTTCTCAAATTTCTTCTGGGAACTGGAAATTTGTGGGTGGTCGCGCTTCCGGTTTTTCCCTTTATCTCCATTCACTGGGAGATTTCTTACATGATATTTAATTTATCTGAAACATTTGTAGTGTACACAAATGTTTTTTACGGAACTTTTGTTTTTACACTATTTGGTGGTTTAACCAACATTGCGTTTGCTTGTAGGCCAAAATTATTAACATTTTTAAAATTTTTGGAAGTACCAAGCAATTAAAAAAAAATCGTAATTAAACTATTTGAAATTTAATGACAATTTTGGTTCGGTATTTAAAAAAAAATCTTTTATTTTGTTATATTATCTTTCTTTATTTTAGTCCTTATTGCCTTTTAAGGATCTGGGTTAGTTTGTCCCTTCTTCCGACTTCTGGCGGCTTCTGCTTTGTCTCAGCTTTCATTTCTTGTCGTTCCTTTGGCCTGTTTGCATTTCTGAATTCAGCCCCCACTTTGGCACAAAGCAGGGCCGCGTTCTTCCTGTTTGCCTGACTTGTTTGTTGGATTTAACCCACCGGCGGCAGTGGGGTAAATGGCCCACTCTTAACTCCTTTTAGCCTCCTCCTAAGCGGCGAGGGTTTCAGGTGGCACAGGTGAAGTACGTTGACTTGTCTCGGCCATTAGAAACAGGCGCAGCCTTCGACCATGTAACCACTTTAACTGATATGACTATGACACACACACACGGTGCCCAGAAAGAGACGGAGCTAGGACTGGCGATAGAGATAGCGATAGCGACAAATCACCGCATTGCTCTATAAACTTTTAACCCAATTTCCGTGCCTTATTTACACAGACGGCGATGACTTTATTTTCATGCCCTCCTCTTTCTTGTGGCTACTTCGTCGTCGGCCGCTTCCTTCGTTTTTTCCCCCTTCTGAAAATAGTTTTGGCGCTTGTTATTTATGTGGCCCGATGCAGTTCGAAGTGCTTTTCTTTCTCCATTAATTTTGTATTTTTAACTGCAGCAAGCCCAAACGAGCAAGAAGAGGAAGCAGATATGGCCAGGGGAAAAGGAACCTAGAGGCAGAAGAACTGACATTTTGCGGATGAAAAATTATGAAAGACAAGAAAAGAGCTTAAAAATGGCCAAGTAAAAAAAAAACCATTGGAAAATGTAAGCTCCTTAGCGGCTTAGTAATATATGGCAAAATCCTTTAATGGGAAATATAGAAAACTATATAAATCACTTTTAATATAAGCCTTTATGTCGAGTTCTCTTTGAGTACTTAACAAAAAAGAAGAATGTAACAAAATAATTAACCAGACCTAGTTTCGAGACTTTATTGCACCCTTGTGCGGAAAATATAGACATTTAAACTAATTTTCTCTTTCATAAAGACAAATCCTATAACAATTATTCAAATAGTTTCAAAAAATTAATCAACAAATACCTTGTAATTTTTGGTATACCAAATTTATCAGCACCAGAATTACTAAATTACTAAAAAATACTTGCCCATTTGAAATAAACTGATTTTGAATTCCGTTTTAGAGATTTAATTAATAAAAAATGTTTATTGTAAAACTTTACTTTACTTACCCACTTAATCGTTATTCCCAGACTAGTCGTTCTGGTTTTCATTCCTTTCTGATCGCTTTTCATATCATACTTTCAATGTTAGAAAAAAATAATAAAGCCGAAGTAAACATAAGTAAGTACTTTTAGAAACTCAGCAATTAATGAAACCATAAAGTCTCTAATTAGAAGATTCCAAGTCGAATTCTAAAGAGTGTCTTGTAAGACAACCCTGTCTTTTGCTACCCTTGGGTAATGGACTATGCATTTCAGAGTATCCGTACTTTCAGTAGATAGATAAAAGGAACTTTATAAATATAATTTAATTTTCTCGAAATAAACTTAATGAAATCTTTTGCCTCTTTACTTTTTTTTCACTTCAACCCAAAAATTTTCTTTCGATTTTTATTGATCAAGCTAATCAATCAGTTCAACATTTTAGAAAGTGTTATAATTGCGATGGGATCGTTATTTAACTAAGTGTTAATATATTCATGTTTAATATTGAAAGATAACTATTGGCTATCGTGCATTGTAATTGCGGGCTCTAAGGCTGCGGGATATCATTAAGTGCGGCATATCATGAATTTTTGATACGATTAAGGGTGGGGGTGCGTGCTGCTTGCTTAAGGGTATTTGTTTTTCATGTGTGTGTGTGCGTCTGGGGCCTGCATTGCATTGCGTTGCAACTGCAACTGCAACAACACTGGCAACAACTGCAGCAGCAACTGCAGCAGTCGAGTGCCGACTACTGCCCTACATTCAAGGCAACGACTCTGAGATAAGCACCAACACACATACGTCATGGGGAGGGTACTGGGTGGGTGGGCAACGTGGCGGTGCAACGCAACTGCCACTGCCATTCAACTGGCAGACACTTCTGTGGGACATCCAAATGTTGGGGGCAAAGCACATACACAGTTAACGAAAAAAAAATGGTGCTTTCAAGTTCCAGACTATGGTTCCTGCACACATCTAAAGTGCACACATATACATATACATATATGCCCACGTGTCTGTGTTTGTGCGGACGTGGGTGTATTTGTGTAGACATTCTAAGCGGTCATAGTCCCAGTAAACTTTCGCTGGCTATATATTCAGGGGTCGGGGTTGGGGGCTGGATGAAAGTGGGGGAGCACCGGGAAGTGAAGTGAAACAGTGCCGCAAAGAGCAAACAGAAACCGAATAAATTGCTACAAATGCGAAATATGCAGACACCATGTGGTGGCAACTCTATAAAACAAATACATATATATGTAAAGGGGGGAGGGGCCGATGGCAACCCAATGGGCCTAATGTTTACCATATGTGGGTGGTAACTCTGGGGTAAGGCCTGGCAACGCCACATGAATTGACAACACTGGGTAGTAGTTGCCTCACAATTTCAGTGGGTCAAAGCAAAAGCAATTCAACCATGTTTATTCACTGCCAAATATTGCTTCCGCGTATAAGGGGCAAAAATTTAACAAACAAGCAGTTCGCCACTTCACTTTCGTCTTCCAGACCCGAACAGAACATATTGCCAAAATGAGCTAAACATAGACTCCATGTGGTGGTAACTCTAAAAAGCACTTAGGAGTGTGAGGGCAACCTAACTCTATGTGGTAACATTTAATTACAATATCAATGGGTCAATGCAAAGCAACTGATGTACTGCTGCCAAATATAGCCTCTAGCCTCGCTACATTAGTCCAAGGAAACCAATATAGGGACACAAATGACATTTTCACTTTCATGTTTTCGAGGAATCGAAAATTTGGTTGCACACAGCATGCAATCAGTAGTAGAACATATTGCAAAAGTGAGAAATACAGGCACCATGTGGTGGCAGATCTATCAAGCATATTTAAGGCCCTTAAGCATTATGCCAACCATATGGTAACTTCTCAAATGGATAATAAAAAGTCTAAATCGGGGGACAACTTAGTGTTTCTTTAGTTGTTTCTTTACAACTGACTCTTTATGTTTTCATTTAAAATTGAAGTACATGCATTGCATTTCGGAGTCTAAATCCTTTGCAGTGTAAATAAGGGTTCTGTGAAAACTACAACCACATCAGGTGTGACCACCCAAAAAAAAAAAAAAGAATCGAAAACTTTCTTCGCAGTGATCTTGGCTTCCCCTTCTTTATTTCTCTGTCTTCCGCTCTTACAGTGACGCATTAAATTTCACCTAAACTTGAATTGAAAATTTTCATGATCAACGGCCATGATGGGGCCGCCGAAAAAATCAGAAAACAACAAAGAGGAGTCTCATCCGTTTAGTAATCAAACTGAAGCATCTGCGAGACCATGGACGTTGTCTTCGAGGGGGTGTTGTTGGTGGCGAAAGGGGGGCTGTCATTTAACTGTGATGGGAAACCATAACACACACACTCTCCCAATTTTTTTGGAGTAAAAGTGAACGGGCAAGTTCAAGTTTATTTTCTGGAGAAACAAAGACGCACAAAAATTAAGCTACCCGAAAAAATAAGAAATAAATAATGGGCGTCAGAATGACAAAAAAAAAAAAAGGGGTGGGGGGGTCAGAAAGAGGAAGGGAGAAAGCACAAGAGGGTGACAGAAACAGAGATAATGATGGAACAAAAAGGGGAGGGGGGGATGTAGCCTCAAGGTGTGGCACGTCTAGTTCGCATATGTGTGTAAGTTTGGGCTGACCCCCGAAAAAAAAGACGATGCCAAAGATGTTTGAACTGTAACTGTAACCGGTTTTTTGTCTTGTTGGTTGCTGGGTGGTGCCACCAAAGGTGGGTGATATGATGAGGGGAGGGGGTGGACTAGGAACCGCCATCATTTACAAGTAGCAAACAGACGTGCGCGGGGGTGGGGGGTCGCTTCGAGGAAAGCTATCATAAAACAGAAAGCCCAGTCTGCGACGACCTAACTCTTGAATACTCTACTTAAAAATTGAAAAGCTGACACAGGTTAGGAAAAACTCAATGGTTCCCAAACTACTCACTAACTACTTTCAACTGGGTTGTACCGCTATTAGCTTTGCATTTCTTTTAAATAATTGAGCATCCTGTAGGACAAGTTTTAACGATTTAACCCATTTACTTCCCACTAAATTCTGAAGACAGTACCTATCAATTTTACTAAATATTTGAGGGAACTGCTGGAAAAGTTTTTACTACTGAACCTATTTGCTTTCAACTAAGAACAACCTATCGATTTCGATAAATAATAGAGAACACCAGAGAACCACACCCACTACCATTTCATTATTTCAGTTCTTTATTTTGTTACAAGGATGTAAAGAGTAAAGTATCTGGAAGTGGAAAAACCCCTATGATGTTTTCTCTTTTCACAGATTTTTTTCAAAATAACGATTTCGGACTGTAGGTTTCCAATAAACAAGATCTTAAATTAGCTCGAAAGAGTATGCAGAGCTTTACTTGACCCTCTTCCTTTCACTAGCCCCACCTTTCTTTTTATCTTACTCTCTGTCTCTTTCCCTTGACATTTTGGTTGTCTACCAGTTTTGAGTAAACTCGAAGTTGCCGTTGTTGTTGCAAAAAGGGCGACGAGTTTTTGTTGCTGTTTGGCCATTAAACGTTCGTTGACACCGTCAAACGTAGCTGGTTAAAAAGCGTTTCCAAATGGTAGTGGTAGATTTTTCCGCCAATTTTTTTGGCAGCAACTGCAGGGCCGTAAAAAAACAGCACATATAATCGATTCGTTGATTAGCGCCAAAGAGTTAACGATCGCAGTTACCGTTAATTGTTCAATGCCCCTCAACAAACATTTTTTTAAATGAAATAGGATTATCCATTTAACTTCCTTGGTTGTTTGTTTACTACGGTTTCTAAAATACTTTTTTAATTTTGGAAAATAAGTGCAAATTATTTTGTTCATATAATAAGTAAGGACCATGCCAAAGAATTCAATTGACATTTTCCATGAAAAAATATATGCACATATATGTTAATATATTATTTAAATTATATGGCCATTGATTGTGCAGACAAAGTTTGAAGCTGGAGAATACCAAAGTAAGCTCCCTTTGTATGGCATTACATATGTACATATGTATGTATGTACATACATATGTGTATTAATTTCGTTTCAATTTGGTAAGTACAGTACAACAAAAACCTTTGAGCCTTCTGAGTTTCAACGTAATTGATGTGAAAGTGAAATTTTGTTCGGTATGTTTTTGGCTTATTTTGTTCGACGCTTTACTTTTCACTCTTTTCTTTTTCTGGTTTTCGGACAGGGGTCAAAATCTGACGGTCATTACGAGTTGACCATAACCTTAAGTTTTTTTTCGGGGAATAAGAGAGAGAGAGATCGCAGCTGTTTTTTTTTTTTTGGGAGGCCAGGCGGAGGCTGATCAACGCAATGTAACGAAAAAAGTGATAAGGAAGAGGAAGAACACGTGAGGAAGCAGAAGGAAAATACAAAAGCAAAGAGCAGAAGAGAAAAAACGGCTGCGTAGTCGGCAGAGACAGCGCAGTCGGCGTCAACGCAACGGGTTCAATGGCTGACCCAATTTTACAAGAGCGTGAAAGAGAGGGACGCGGCGAGGAGGGAGCGAGAGGAGTAAGAGAAGAGAGAAGTGGAGCTATCAAAACGAACGGGAATTGTGTTGTGAAAGCCAACAAAGGGAGATGGCTATAGAGCAGCTAAGCAGAACGCAGCATAATGCAAGTTCACTGAGCGATCGCTCTATCTCGCTCACTCCCTACCGCTTTCGTTGCTTCTAACAGTGTTGTTGCTTTTCTTGATTGGCATTCCATGTTAGTGTTTTTGTTGTGGGATTTGTTCATGCGCAAACAGTTCGTTGTTACTTTTATGTAATTTCTTTTCATTTCATTTTATTTCATTTTTTTCTGTCTTTCTTTCTTTCTCTATGGTACTTGCCCTTTTTAACCATTCACTTTCTTTGCACGCGAAAGAGCCAGAAATAATCAAAGTTATAGCATAGCTCCATAGTAAAAATCTGTTCAGATCATAAAAGCTTCTGAAATATCGCAGAGATTACGTGAAAGTTTATTGAACTTTCAATTTTGCCCACAGAGTCGGTCGGTCAACAAGTCAATGGCGCCCGAGCAGGCTGCGAGGCGACAGAAAAGAACACCAAACCGATCCCAAAAACCGATTCAATTCGCATCGCATCACGAATGCAGTTCGTAAGAAAATCCAACGCGCAACAGAAATAGCTGAAGCAAAAACAGGAAAAAGTTTAGCTATGTGGTAATCGGCGAGGTGAGTAGTTTGGGGCTCAAAGTAGAGTTGCCACGTAGTAAACCTACCCTGGCACCCTGTACCATTTTGGTTAACTGACAAAACTTTTCAATAATTTATTAAACTTTAAACGATACAAATAAACATAATAAGTAACCGATAAGATCATGACGGTGTTTAATCGGTTTTATATGTATGCACCTAAAACAAAAAATAATCTTTTATTGAATAACTTTTTTTTTTAATCTGATAAGCAGCATTATTTTAAATCCCAAACAACGGTCTAGTAATTATTTAAAAATCAACAGCTTTATTAATCGATTTTTGAGTTTTCGAAATGTTACAATTTCTTGAATAATCAAATATTTTTCTCGAAATGTTTGTGTTTTACATATTCTAATAGTTAAAATACTTCTGGGCCAAATAAAGGCAAAGTCAGTTTATAAATTTATTCCTGTTCTTAACATATTAATTAGAAGTCTATCATTATTACATTAAACCCTTAGAAGTCCCGCAAAATCTATTTCTCTTAACTCCTGTCGGCAGCTTTCCATACATATGTCCGAGGTTACTGCCAATGGCTTTCGTAAAACCCTGTTGGTTTGTTGCTCTGGTGGTGGTAAGACTTCACATTGATTTGGCTTCAACCACTTTCCATTGCATAAGTCAAAGTTGCCAAGGAGGTATTGATAACAAAGAAGGAGTACGAAGGGGGGTTGCCACATTCAAGGAGTGTTAAACATGACGGTCTGTCAAACACTTTAAATCCACTTCCCAACGGACACTCGAGTGTGTCCCACACTTCAAAAACCACCTCCGCATAACCTCTCCCCATCCTCATCTTATTTTTCGTCTTGTGTTTTCCTAAGCAAAGCGTGAAATTTTTGCACTTCCTTGTTTGCATGCAACATACTAGACTCAAATAGCAAATGCAACTACAAAGCCCCCATTGCCCCCGTAGGCCCCTGCCCGGTTCAGATCCCCCTGCAAGACCTCGACACGGCCCGGCCTTCCTGGTATGCTCCACAACACTCGGGAACGGAGGCGGATGAGAAGTATGGGGGGGAGAAGGAGGTAACCACCGACTTGGCTGCTCCGCCTTCATTCGACGCTGCTCGCCTAGTCGCTGATTACATGCAGGCACACACAAATGCATACACACCGCCGGCCATCGTAATATCACTAAAGGTTGTGCAAATAGGTCTTTCGTTTACTAAACCATTTATCGTGCGGAAAAATAAAACTTATTAAGAAACCAGTTGCAAGAAATAACTTTATTTTTGTTAGATCTCTTTATAATTTCTTATAGGCACTCCCTTATTAAATAGTATTTGGCCAAATTATGATGGGCATAAAATATGATATGCTGATCCCAAACAATTAAGAAACTACGTGTATGGTTAATACATTCATTTTTTTTTTAAATGGCCCTATAAATTGTAGATAATTTAATTCTTCTTATCAAACAGTCAGCTTAATAATGTAGGTAATGTAGCTTTGTATTGTAATTTTAACTCGAAAATAATAATTATAATCGAGTTCCCAAAACTACTTGTTGCACTGCTATTGATGCGCCCGGAGCTGTATCGGTGTTTGTGTCATTCGCGTCATTGCATGTTCACCAACGCATCGCCAACTATTCCGCAGCACCGCCACCCTCCTTCTCTCTACCCCTCCCCCAGGAGCTACTGCACCACCAGTAGTCGCTCCTACTGTGCCACTGGCTCTTTGGCTCTTTCATCATGGCAATTGGCGTCACTGCCTCACTGACTGCGACGACGACGTCGATGGGGACGGCGACTGCAGCCGGCTGTAGTTTGCATCATCACCTTGTGCCGTTGTCAGGGCATTGGCACAGTTTCTACACTCACACACACACACTCGGTCACACCGACAACAGCCGTGCACATTTGTTGTTTTCCTTTTTTGTTTTTTTTTGTTGTTGCTGCTCTTCGCTGTTTGCCTCAGTTTGCTTTGCTTCTATTTCGCCTTTGGATTTTTCTCGTTTTTGCTGCCTTTGCACATTATCGATAACCAGCTGGGCAATCGGTAACGGGATTTCACTTGATAGCAGGACTTTAGCAGGTAAAGCCTGTACGTGATGGTGCAAAATATGACGATGTTTCTATAGAACTTTTAATTTAAATTTAACGTATAACTAGCATATTTTTTGAATTGCAATTTTAAATAACAAGATAAACATATTTAAACAGGAGTTTTCAAAATATAATCTTACGTATACGTTATATATATATACTTACGTATACTTAATATCGTTTCAGAAAAATTACGTATACGTAATGAAATATTTTAACAGATACGGCGTACACGAGTAAAAATTTAATTTCAATTATAAATATATTTTATGGAACTGGCAAATTTAATTTCAAAATTAATTTGTTCAGTCAGTTGTATAAACACAAAAGATCAAAGTGGATAATAAGCTTAAAAAGGCCCAAGGAAAACTATCCTTTGATTTTACAATTACTTTGCAATTTGTCTAACAACAAGCCCATGTCCTTCGCTTTGATTACTGCCTTGGCTGTAGCTGTGATTTAGTTCATCGATTTTCTGTTACCTTATTCATTCATAAACTGACTGAACTACCGAGTAATAGAGACCACCAGGTAGCTAAATGGATGTAATCACTGATTTATATTTATTACTCCATGCCGATTATACGGTTCCCCTGGTTGATTCGTTGACATTTACCTTTGTGCAGTGTGCATTCTAAAATTCTGAGTAGAAAATATTTGAAGCCACCTCAAAGAGGAGGATCACCAAGTCCTTAACAGTAGGATAATTAAAACTCCCGACGGAAGCGGTTTTGCTGATTGCGGCTAAAAACAATCTTGACACTTACCGCATTTACCAAGGCGGCGGAGGATGCAACGAAAGCTGACGACAACAGCGAAGAGGAGGCGACCAAGTCTGGCGTTTCACTCAAATGGAAATGGCTGCAACAAAGAGATAAAGATTAATTACATAATGAAGTCGGGTAAAATGTAAGTGGAAATAAAGGGAATCCTGTCCAACAATGTTTAATAAATTTTTGTTTGGTACTCCGGGTATTTAACTTCAATAAGAAGGTAGAAGAGCAGGCTTGACAAGCACATAGAGTTCTGATAAAATATTTAGCTTTTGGGATAAAATGAAGTAATACAAAATGAAACAATTATATTTGTTATAGCTATTATTAGCTATCACTTTATCAGTAAAACAAGTCAAATACCTTGAATGAAGCAATATTCATTTGTTTTAAAGCCATTTTGGGTGGCTCTATAAAATGAAAAAAAAGGCTCAAAGCCCAGGCAAATTAGGAGTCATTTACATGGTTTCTGGCTTAGTAACGTTCCAGGTCCGGTGCAAAAATTATGCAGCCTTGGCAGCAGCTTTCCCGCTCCTTTGCGCGATCCAGGAAAAGCTGTTCTGGCTTCCTCTCAAGCCACACCACCCCCCACCCCCTTGAAATCAATGTCTCCGTCTGTCTGTGCGCAAAAATTACAAAGCTTTTGAGGGTCGCGGTGAGGGACAAAGTTTAGCACTAGCACTAGTTTGGCATTAGCCAAGCCAAAAAAGAGAACGAGAATTCTTGCTTGCTCTCTCTCGGAAAGGAAAAGCTCGCTCGTTGCAAAAAAAGCGTATATACGAATAATGTACATCTGTGCGATTTTCAACCTCAAGTGAACCAAAACGAGGCGGAAAAAGAGTGGAAATGGGAAGAAGAAGGGTGAGCTGAACTCGGCTGAACCGCACTGAACCTGCCCCACGGAGCTGGGCCATTGGGATAGGTCCAAGTCCTCCATGCCCCTGTGTGCCTGTGTGTGTGTGCTCGCTTCCCAGTGTGAGAGAGTGCTCGACTGGGGCGGCTAAAATAGTTAAATGCAGTGGCTCGGTCTGTCGGTCACTTGCCCAACGCCCCACCCCCTGTCCTTCCTTCGCGAAAAAAAATACAGACCCCCACAGACACATGGAAAACTGTCCTCAGCTTTTTTGTTATTATCTACATTATTTCTATATTTTGAACATAACATCGAAAAAAACTACAGCCACATAATAATAGCATTGGCAAAAATATATTTCTGAACTTGGAGCATGGAACCTACAAATATAGTTAAACCCTTAAAAAAAAAAAATATTTTATCAATTTAAAAAATCGATATCATATTTAAACCAAGTAAGGTTAACATTTAGCCGGAAACGTTTTTAAAATAATTTTTAAGTCAAAATCAATTTTTATACTGCTGTTATTATACATTCAAATCATATAAACCCAAAAATGCAAAATTCTTTATATATAATTTCGATCTGTTGATATTTCAAAGATAATCTCTAATTAAAATTAATTAATTAATTAAATTAAAATTAAAAAACAATTTTAAATTACAGAACAGTGCAAAAAGTATAAAAAAAATTCAAGTTTTGACACCTTTGACCATTTTTGAATTACTATTGTAATAAGCAAATAATATTATTTTATTGACAAGCACATTTGATACCGATTTTCTCATAGTGAACCTCTTGTTGCCTTCCCTTCCCCCCGCCGGCTCTTTCACTTTTGTTTTATATTTTATTGCCTTGCTGGCAGTTTTTTTTGTGCTCAGGTTTTTTTGTTGTTTTTCAGATAGAACTGCAACGCCCACCGCCCCTCTTCCCTTTTCGCCCCATTCAGCATTTTTGTTTTCATGCAAAAAGGTTGAAGACCTTTCACCTACTTTTTGTGTGTGCTGCTTCTTTCTTGGCGCTGCGTTTGTTGTTGCTATGTTTTTGTTTCGTTTTTGATTTTGTTTTTTTCGAGTGTGTGTGTGTGAATGTGTTTTTTTGTTCTTTTGGGGCAAGAGAAAAGTTTGCGTTTTAAATATTTCAGCGAGCGAGATGGAGCAATACAGCGGCGAAGAACTGTAAATGTCTAGCGGAAGAAGCAGAGCGACAGAGGGGGAGGGCGATAAACCATGATAGGTGGCAAATGCGGGTGGGTAGAAGAAGAAGAGGGAGATAGAGTTCTCATGTTACGTATACGTATATGTAAATCATTTGAGTCATTCTGTGGGTGTGTGCGTGTGTACTTCTCATATATTTAGAACACTTTTTTTGCAGTTTGTTCGGTTTCTGGTGCTTGCCTTTGTTCTTGTTATTGCCTTTTGCAGCTTGCACTTGTGAAAAAGATGAAGAACAGAACAGCGGTAAATCTAAAAGGAGAGGGTACGGTAGAAAAATGGCGAGCCAGATGATCACCTGAAATTTTAAGCTAATTTTTTTTCAACTTTATATATTATCACTAAAACATTTCAACCCCATAATTTTTATTATTTTAGTTGTTAGTTACTAAAATATATCTATTCAATGTTGTAAAACAAGAAAAAAAAAATAAAGGAAATGATCACATTTATATGCAATGCATTTGTTACATTCTTGTCTATTAACTCTGTTTTCCTTTCTTTATTGAGGGGTAACATCATTAAAAGTGTTTAAAATTAAAAAAAGTTTTCATTTGTAAAAATCAAAACTTTAACTGCAGATTTAATTTGCTTCGAAATTAGTATTGCTTAAAATTTGAGCATATGTACATATGTATACAAACATATATAACTATAAAGTCGTTTATTGTCAGATTTTAAAAAGAAATATATAGACTATTTTTTTTAATTTGTTTATACTCTTATTCGTAATTTAATTTCAGTGCCCCATAATTTGCATGGTAACTTCTTTTTTCACAAGGGATACTATTGGAGGTCCTTACAGTCTAGACTGAACCACCCCTCAGCCATTTTACCCCCTTCAACCCCTTTCCCCAAAGTCGTGCTCGCTCTCTCTCTATTTCCCCCCATCGCTTCCTTTCTCTTTCTCCCTGCGCTTTGCATGTTCCGCTGCTTTCTTCTTTTGTAATTTTTTTTTGGCAATGCCAATCGCAAAATTGTATTTAGGTCAATTATAAATATTAAACGCAATTAGCAATGAAATTTTCAATTTCATTATCACTGAGGCTACCGTCGCTGCCGACGTTTGCGCAAAAACAGAAAGAAATACAAAAAAATTTTAAAAAATCGTTGAAAATGCCGACTGATAAGAAATAAAGAAGAAGTAAACTATAGCATAGTACTTTTTGGGAGGGGTTGCTGGTGGGCTTGGGTTTCTTTCGACGCGATCTCTTCGTCATCAGAGCGCTGGTTCCGCAATGTCAAGACTGTTGTGACCTTATTGGATCGAAACCCGAACTTGCCGTATTTTGGCAAATTAATAGTGCGATTTTTTAGCAACAAAAATAATATTATATAAACAGAAATTTAATTAAAAGCAGTTTATAACATCAAGTGTCATCAGAAACCATTATAAATGTCAGTGAAGTGCAGAAATGGGAGAAATCCGCTTTCAGGAAGTTGATAGTATTTATTTAGTAAGACCAAATAAAAGGCAAGACCGCAACGGATATTTTCATTTCCCGAGTTAATAGAAGAAATGCCTGACCATATTTCAGTTTGCTTATTTGATTCGGTGCAAATGCAATTGTGTTATTCGAAAAGTCCTTGACAAATGCCAAGCGATGACCAGGGATTGCCAGCACTCACACACACTCACGAAAGCCCCGTAAGCCCCATGAGCAACCCCCAATAACAAACTGCAATAAACCCCAACCGCTTCCACATGTTCACTCTGTCTCTCTCTCCCTTTCAGCACGTTCTTTGACTCGAAATGACCTTAAACTGGGTTAAAGCTCGCCAAAGCTACCTCGAAAGGGGCGGTTTGGGGGCGTGCTGCAAATTGAACTTTCTGTGCAACAGAGCATAGCCAGTGAAGAAGAGAGAGGGCACTATATATCACAAAAAGAGAGCGGAAGAGAAGCGGTTTGTTTGCCTAAATGCAACTCATGAATCATTCACACGCATCTATGAATATGCAAAAGTGAACCGCTTTGAATGCACAATGAATATGCGCACACATACACTCACTAAAAACCACTACACTTCAACAGCAGTGCAGTCACATATTTGCTTATGAAAACACAAAAGACGGACACCTGAAGGCATGCCAGAAACAATTTTACAATTTTTTGCTATGAAAATTAGAAGTTTCAGCCGTTTTATAGCGTAAGAAAAAAGGATTTAAAAACGGCTTCTTAAATAAATGATATTTAAAATTAAAATAGATTTAAAATATTTACATTTTAGCATTTTATTTTATTTAGATCTATACTTAAATGTTGAATATCTGCAAAACCAACACTGCGTATTAGTAATAAACTTTAAATGCTTTTCAAACCCAATTTCAAACCGCTAAAAGTGAAAATAATTGAAAATGTCATAATATTTTAACTTGTTTGTATCTAACTATTAATTTTGTGGAAATCTTAATACAGAAACTAAAGATATAAATTAAAGTCTTTACCTATTTTATGAAAAGCATGAAAAACCCCAAAGAGATTTACTGGAATGTATCTTTTAAAACTAAGCATAACCCTAAAAAGCTATTATACCGGCCGAAAAGGCCCTTGAAAAGGTTGAAAGCCTCAAAAGGGACCCATTTAAAAGCTAGTTTTAAACAAAACCTTAACCAAAGGTTTTTATTTATTTGCATTCGCACATAAATACAGTTACCAGCTGGCAGCTCTTCTAATTGCCTTGCATGTAATTCATTTTCTATTTGTGAAGAGAAAGTAAAAACAAAAAAAAACACATACACGTACACGTACACGTACACACTCATGTTCATCACTCAGTCACAAAAACAATCTCACACCCGTGCATCAATACATTTTATTGCTCATCAAAAATATCAAAAAAAAGTTCGTTTTCTATTGTTGTTTTGCCCTTCTTTTCTTTTTTAATTTTTTTTGGTGTAGGCGTTAAGCTGGCGACGCAGTCAAAAAGAGAAAGAGATTACTTTTAAGCTTGGCTTAAGTAGTAAAAAAAAAACGAAAAAGAGCTATAGAGCAGAACATTTGAGAGAGCGCACTAAAGGTGAATGACTTTGGGTAAAAAAAAAGTTGCGCAGTCAGCTCATTTTCTATTTCTTTTTATCCCCTTTGTAGCGCCCCTCTGGTTCATTTAGTTTATTCTCTCTCTCTCTCTCTCGATAACAAAAATGCAGGGCATTAGTTCTGTTTTCATAGTGTTGTTTTTATGTTTTTCATGTACAGTGAACGCTCGCTAAAAAGAACACTAATGATGGTATCTGAGACTATTAAATTAAAACAGATTTAAACTTTTCGAAAGCTATACTGGTAGCTCATCTAAAAATGTGAAAAGATTTTTTACTCATACATACGTATTTTATGCTTACGGCCAAAGTGCTGGCAAAATATTTACTTTCAACTCAAAAAGTAGCATTTAATCGTTAAAAGAAAATTTATCTAAAATCAATTTATTGAAGAGACACACCAAGACATTATTATCAAAAATAAATATATTTTTAATTTTCTTTCTTTCAAAGAAATGCCTACGTCTTAAGGGAATACTAAACGTTTCCTCTTTACTAGCGATACTCACGTTTAACGTATTAATTTTCAAAACCTAAAACTATTTGATCAAGGTGTTTAGAACTCGATACTTCATTAATTTTTATCCCAAAATTTTAGTTAATTGCGTGGTGTTGAGCTCGAATCTTTCGTAAGAAAGTTCTTCGTTTGCAAAGCTCTTATAAGTATGCAACTTTTTTTTCGTACGCAGTATGATACAATTAGTTAAAACCTAAGCTGACTTGTGTCTGTTACTGTAAGGGTTTCCCTTTTCAGAGCGACCACTGTAATTTGGCTGCCAGAAAACGAAACGAAACGACTACTTTCAGCAAGCAGAACCAGGAGAGCGAGCTTTTCAACGACTTCGGCAAACGGCAATGACAGTGTAGCCGTGCCTCGTACATTACATTCTGCCGCTGCCTTAGTAGGTCAACAAAATTCCGGACAATGGCCTTTCGCTTTCGTCGGCGGCCGCACCACTATGGGGCAGACGACCACTTTTTGTGGCATTAAGAATCAATAGCCCTAAAACGGAGATACAATTAAGGGTTTTTTATGAGTTAAGCTCTTGACAACGGAAACCATGTTTTACATTTTTGTCTCATTATAACTGAAATACAAATAATAGAAGTTGTTTAAGGCAGTAATTTGAAATATTATTACAAAAATATATATTTTATTTAAATATTTTTTTTATTTTTAATATAAGGTAATTTTATAACCATTTTGTCCAAATTTTTTAAACTTTAGGTAAAAAATCGAATCGAAAATGCTCAAAAAGTCCTCAGTATTTCAGAAGTTGCAAGTCGAAATAAATTTATTCAGCACGATTGAACAAACTTTTTTGCCAGAAAATTGGTTTGTTTTCCCATAGTGCGTTGACATCGGCGGCGGCAGCGCTGCAGCTGGCAGAGGTTCCAAATGTAAATAGAAGCTACGGCAAACACAAGCCGATGGCGCCCACCACCCAACCCCCCCTTTCTACCCAATCCCCTACTCACCACATACCTCCCGTTGCCCCCCATTCAATATGGCGACAGCGACGCGACGATGAACATGAAGATATTTCAGTCGCCGCCGTCGCTGAAGTTGTTGTTGCTTTCGATGGCGTAATAGGCACATGCAGATCCCCACAGTTGTATATGTACATATGTATGTGTGTGTGTGTATTAATGGGCATTTAGTCAAAATTTCCCAACTGGAACTTTCCCAAGTCCAAGTAAGTTGAGACACTAGATGTATGTATATTAAATGATTGTATTTCTTGGGAGTGTATAGATGATTCCAAAATAAATCTAATATTCAAAATAAATCAAACTTGAAAAATTAATTCGGTAAAAGATTAACTTGTACTTAGCTTTAAACTCCGCGTGTTACCATATTAATCGAATACCCAATCCAATTTGAGCACTATTAAATTAAAACAGCTGTCTTCTGCCCTTTAGGTAAATGCCAAAAAACGAATCACTATAGCCATGTTAATAGAATTTGGCCACCATCCAATCCGTCTAGTTAGCCATGAGTTTAGTTTGGCCTTAGTGTCACTGCCCGACACACACTTCAGTTCAGTTGGAACCAACATCCGATATACCCAGACCTCGATCTCTCTCTCCAGAAAATAAAAACAGTGAAAAAGGATAATTCCCAGCCGAACGGAAACCCCTCAGGTATGTGTGTTATGTAGGTTAAAGGGCAGCGTTCGTTGCACTCGCAAACTGAAGGACAGCAGCCCCTAGTGGGTGGTGCAGTGGGTGGTATCGCTGGGTGTGGGGTGGCCTTACATAAAAGTTGAGTGCGGAAAAGGGATGCGAAAGACGTCCCAGCGAAGTCACGGACTTTGGAGTGTGCTTGAAGGGGCGGCGACAGGGAGCACCACCCACTGGGGTGCACTGCCCACCCACCCCTTGGAGTCTCCCCCCCCCCCCCCCTAACATTGCATATTTATGAGGCTACACGGAAAGAGAAAAAAACAGACAGGAAAGTAAATTCGTATGTTTGATATTGGGAAAAATTTAACTATTATTGGTGACAATACTAAAAGTGACGTCTAATGTCAAGCTAAAGGTGGAGAAACATCGATGCATCGATGTTATTACAAATCAAGCAATCCTATAAAAATCAATCGTCATTTTTATATTCCAGATCAGACATTCATATTTTAAAGACATTCTTTTAATTATTAAATTGTTAAACTAAATCGTTTCCATTAAAAGCTGTAACTAGCTTTCGAGGACTAGTGTTCTCTGACAGTTTTAGATAGTAATTATCAATTCGCTCCAAAGGAAGACATCCTGATTTTGGTCCAGTGCACACGGGTTTGTTTGCTCCGTCTAACGAAGGCTGTTGGCACAAATTCGAAACCTTTTTTTTTTTATTCAGCAGCAGCAGAAAAGATGCCTATCCTTCGCCGAAACAACATACAGCAGCCAATTGGACCAGATCAGGAGGAGCACAACGGGCCCGCTATTCCTGGCGACGCAGGAGCAGGCGACATGGCCCGCACCAGGGCCAAGCGGACCAGCTCCACTTCCCCGTCGCTCTGGTCGCTTCATCGCCGCCACCAGAGTGGCAACCATAGAGCCTTGCGCGCCATTGTGCCGCCGAATGAGCCCACCATGGAAAACTACTTCCGCCAGGTGGCTAAGCAAGACAAGACCACCAGCGCCAGCATCCGCGTGAAGATCGTACTCTTTTTGGCCTACATCCTGGTGCCCAGCATCATGAAGCTGAACACGCACCTAGAGTTCAACGTGCAGTGGCAGCAGATAAATTTTTTTAAATTCCTAAAATTCCGGCGCCTGGCCATGACCTTTGCGGGCAACGTGTGTGTGGCCCTGATCAGTTCCATCTTTAGTGCAATGGTACCATTCTACTGCGTGCTCAGAACTGCGCGTCCGAATCGCAACAATCTTGTGGTGCCCAGGGCTGATGGATCATTGGTGAAGATGCCCGTTAATATTAATGCAATGTGGGTCGGTATTTTGCCCTACGTGATAAGCTTGCTGGACGGATTTGGCCTTTTCGCAAAGGAGACTTGGGTGGCCTATAAAGACCATGTGTTCACCATAGCCGACACCTACAGCTCGCTGCGCGTTCTGATCTACTTGATCCACGCCATGCAGCTCTTGTTCGCAATCGAGCTAATGCTTTTGATGGTCCAGGGGCTATTTGGGTTCGTGCAAGCCGTTCGCCTCTACATATTGATCGCCGGAAAAGATTATACCTACGCGGAGCAGTTCAAACGGGTAAGTATTATGGTTGGGCTTATCCCATTAAGGTATCCTTGCTTTTTCCATTACAACTTGCAAATAATTATCATTAAGTGATATAATAAAAATCACAATTTAATGATTATTTTCTGAGCGGAAATCACACTTCGTGCGAAATTTTTTTGATAAATAACCGTTATTTATTGAGCAATATATTTTTTATAAAAAAATTTCGCTTTAATTTGGATAATTTTTTTTGTGCTAGCTTATTAAGCGAACCAAAAATTAACAATTTCAAATTATTTTTTGTTTTAATAAACCATAAGGGTTTATATTGCATATAAATAGTATATAATTCGGAACGGGCCGGATTAGACGATTATATCATATTGCTCCCATAGGAGGAATAGGAAAAGAAAAAATTATAACCTCGGTGTTTATCAATTTATTCGACTATACTTTCAGATAAAGTAATAGTTTACTAATTCACAATTACGGACTTAATTTTATTTAAACCTGACAACAATATCATTGATTTACGCATAAAAATCGAAATATGTTCGTTATATGGCATTTTTTGTTTTAGCAATATCTGATTTCTTTCTTTGTTATTTTATAAATTACCACCCACAGCGCAAGCAGAAGAACAGGCTGTGGTTTATTCCAACCTTAGAAACAAAGGGCATGTACCACACCCTCAAAGACCGCATCCTAGGGTATTTCC